>NC_141033.1:2220000-2287500 GCF_052040795.2 Danio rerio
TCAGCTCCTCCAGAAACTATACCTGGATGATGGAGGCTTTCAGCGGTGCTTCAGACTGAGCCGAGCCCAGTTTGATGAGCTTTCGTCCGATGTCGGCAGGAGGATTTCCCCTCACTTGACCAACAACAGGCACTGCGTCATAAACACTACCCTACAAGAGCAAGCTCCTGAATGGTTAAGGTGGTGGTGCGAATGTCTGATAAAGTTAACATTTTTCATCACAAAATGCTCAATTTGCACCACTTCATTTACGCAAATCGCGTCATTCTTACCATTTCCTGCTGCGTTATTCACGCGAATATGTCTAGTCGCATCTTTGCATTGACTTCACTTGAAGCTTCATCCGTGTCTGGTGTGAACGCACGTTTATACTTTTGATAAGTGATTTTTTTTTGGGTTGTGCAGTTTAATTCACATTTATTTTTACAAAGTTTGTTGTAGTATGCTGACTTTTTTGCTCTCATCCATAAGGTTGTCATTATACTAGACTTCGAAACCAATCGATACTGAAATTTGAAAAACGTCAATTTCCCGCTAACATTCAGATTTGCCATTGTGTTCACATGCTCAACAGAAATGACTGTGATTGGCCGTGAAGGTCATCAGTTCACCAAACTCACCGCTGTTTACAGAGTGTAATCACAGATACAGGGACATTGGTGCATTTCAAAGTCACGTCGATCCGCTGGTTTGTATATAAGCTGACATACAAGTGATCTGCTGATGTATCGACTGATCTTGACGGATTTAAAACGCTCCAGTGTTCCCTGTATCTGTAGTTACACTCAGTAAACAGCGGTGAGTCCGGTGAACTGATGACCTTCACGGCCAATCACAGTCATTTCTGTTGAGCATGTAAACACAATGGTAAATCAGCGTGTGTTTAAGAACGCACTTAACAATTAACAATGGACATTTTGAAAATTTCAGCACCGAATTCCATTATCATGACAACCCTACATCCATGACGCATGTTTATTCTCCTCATGTAAAATCTAAAAATGTTTACAGACTCAAGACCAAACCCCTATAAATAGTCAAACACGTCATACCTCTGTTTTCTCTTAACTTCAGCGTCCCTCCACCACCCCAACTCCACACTATTAAACTGGATACCTATTTAATTCTGAGGGGGGAGCGTTCTGGAGCTGGGCTAGACACTGCGCTCGGACCCTATCTCTCTTTATCCTGATAAGGGGAATAACACGGGTTAGGGTGTCTTCCCGAGCTCAGAGCCCTCTCCTGTTAGCGGGCAATGGACATTTTGAAAATTCCAGCACCGAATTCCAGCATCATGACAACCCTACATCCATGACAAATGTTTATTCTCCTCATTTAAAATCTAAAAATGTTTACAGACTGACATTTTTCTGACCCAATAACTCTGCGGATAGCTGTTTTAGAAAATATAAACAGATGCTTCAATATAAAGTTAACATAGACTTTCTCTGTGAATGTTTGTTTTGAGTTTTTACTGTGAACATCACATCCATGACGCTGTAATTGCTCAATGATAAAATGATAATCTTGTGCTGTTCACAGATAATCACTCCCTCAAAGGCAGCAATAACCGCAGCGAGTCAGCAGGTCAAGAACTCACTCTGTGAAGTCCAACAACTCATTTACTAAACACAAAACAGTGATTCATTAACCAGAATGGTACGGCTATGGCTATTTCAGTTGACTTGAGAGACTTTATTTTTAAACTTGAGGAATTTTGTTTGGCCATGCATGATCTTGCAAACTGTACCACCTAATTACTATGACGCCATTTACAACTGTAGTATGACGATGCATTTGCGTCAATCTGATCATACTGCAAGCAGACAACATTGGTGTAAACACAGTGTAAAATGTTTTGAGCTGCTCATCCGTCTTACCTTTCATTTTCATTCACACTTTAATTTTTAGTTATGATCTTACAGTATGTGCATACAGTTTGCACATTTTTTGATGACTGAAATTCAGAACAGACTACTAAGGGTGTCACGATCCTCCAAATCCTCGATTCGATTACATTTTCGATTCTAAAGGCACGATTCGATTTGATTTTCGATTATGAATAATTCATTAATTAATGACAAATTAATAATTTGTAGCCTACCGTTTAAACTACCTGACCTGCCTGGTCTTTGTTTTACCCATAAACAAATCATACAGTAAATGAATAAAGGCAGGATACACACATAATTACCACCTGTCAATCACTTTTTCTGCGGGACTCGTGAATAGGCAGTGATCTGTGTCGTTATAATGGCGTCGGTAAAAAAGACGCACAACCAACAGGAACCAGCCAACAGTATCTGAGGTGTTCGCTAAAATGACTAAGTACAAGTGAGTGAAAGATTGAAGCAGTCCTCTGACTGCCTGGACCTGCTGTCTCGAGCGCATGGCTGTGTGTGCGTCTGTGTCTGTGTGGTCACGTGATGTGCATTTTCAGAGGTAGAGAGGAAGGAGGGCTGCTTAGAAATGCTACACGCCACTGTGGATGTCAAATCGTTGTCGTTCTAAAATGCCATTTAAAAACAAAGACAGTGTAAACAGGGCCTGAGTGTGAACTTTTTTCGCGAGCGAATTTGCAACGGGGGCGGGCGGAGGATCGCGATGCCGGTGTTGTCTATCTGACGAACCGTACGTAATACGTACATAGCAGAGCTTGCAAACTGTGTTTTTTTTTTGTCGACAACACGAACGTTGTCAACATAACTCCACACCGGCGACTTCATTGAAAGAGGAGAGGGTTTAAGCTCTGTCGACGGGTCTCCTGCGTCTGCAGTTTAACAAGCACTTCAACAAGCCTGTTTTTTTCCCGCTTGGCAAGCCAAGCTGACGTGACATGGGGGCGTGGCAGCGTCGACGATTCTATTTTTTGATTCGATAATCGAAATTGAGCATAAATTTCGATTGATTTCGATTAAAAATCGAAATCGTGACACCCCTACAGACTATGCTTTATTTTCGTGTTCAACAGCGCAGTTAGTTGTTCAACTCAATATTAGTGGTGTGAATCTACACTGGTCTCACAGTTCGGTTACGATTATCATGCCATCAACTCGGTTGCTCATCATCACAAAGCTATCCTCATAATAACAGATGAGTGTGCAGGTAGTAAATCACGGATTCATCAAATGTCTTAGAAAGTTAAACATTTATTCATGAGCACGAACATCAATATAAGCATCGCTGCTTTTTTACCCGCTTGTTTCCAGGCAGACTTGTTGAGATTGCTGCACACTCAACTATGTTTCCAGAAAAGTGTGCAATACACATCAGAAATTCAGCCAAAGGTCCTTGGATTGAAGACTTGGCATTAGGCTTGTGCGGTAATACTGTAATATGGTATACCCCAGGGTCTAAAAATAGTAACGGTGTCAGTTTCAATACCGTTATACAGTCCTAAAAACAATGCACTTAAATAGTAGACAATTATTATATATTAAATTTCCTTTATTTAATGCCTACAAATGCGTATGCGTGATTGTCATCACAGGACAGTGTGGAGGAGAGAGAGAGAGGTGAGGTAAGATGGCGAGTCGCGCACCAAGTGAACTGCAGTTTGGCAGTATTTCCAGTTTCGACCGAACGAGAAAAGAGACATGGTAAATACGAGAGGTCTGCATTCGTGCTGATGTACCGAGGGAGCCACAGGACCCGACCAGATTTCTTGCGGTGCGAGAATAAATTTCTGAATAAAGCACGGGAACGGTTGGTAACCCTGGTGTAATTTGAAATGGAGCAGGCGTGCGACCTCACAATATCACTCCCGAGTGAGCGAGCATGCGTGCATGCTGTTTATGTGTGTGTGTGTGTGTGTGTGTGTGTGTGTGTGTGTGTGTAAGAGAGAATGTGGTGCTGTGCGTCGCTTGGTGCCGTCTCTCTCTCTGTCTCTCTGTGTGTGTGGGTATGTGCGTGTGTGTGCGTGCATGTGTGAATGAGAGAGAGCGTTCCGCGCAGACCTCTGATACGAACAAGACAAACAGGTGACAGCGAACCTAAGGTCGCATATACGGTATTCAGTTTCTGAATGGTTTAGGCACAAGCCAACAGTTTGGTGATGCTGTCTGAGCCTTACGTCATCATTTTTTTTATTATGCATGGTAATACCAGATACCGGGGTCAAACAGGGAGGAGGTTTGACGGTATCAAAATTTGCATACCGCCCAAGCCTAATTGGCATATAGCATATGCATCATGTGGGCTACTTATTCAATGAAAATTTGCATCTTAAAGCTTTAAATATTCAGTGTAATATGGAATTATGCGTGGAAAAAACTGCACTCTGAGATTTTTTCAAAACTATTCCCTTTGCAAAAAGCAGACAAAACAACCGTTACCCATGCAATAAAAGTATTTACCTGAAATGCATTATTTGAGTCACTGGAAATCAAGATGAACATGCTCAGACAAGAAATAATAGCTGATCGGAATTCAATTCTTAACGTAACTTCTAAACAATAAATGGTTAAAAAAAGGAATGCATTCGGCTCAACCACTCAGCCCTTATAGGAAACGTCTGATTTGTGGCCAACTTACTGGCGTGAATCATGTTTTCACAAGTCCATAATAAAACACAGCTCCTACTATTTCATCTCAGCAAAGATTTGCACATAAATGACCAATAACAGCTATTAATCAAACAAAACATTCAATATAAGATGTTAATTTGAGCATGTACTTCAAACTCCTCGTTTTATTTTATGAATACACACTATAGATCAATTTATACTGACAAAACAGCATCACTGATTAGTAGCAGCGAAGGTTGTTTTGTTTTGCTCTCTTTTCTCCTGTTGGCTTGTGTTGCTCTGACTTCTCATGTGAGTGAGCATTAATCACGTCATGCTTGACTTCATTTCCATTCAACCAGTTAAAGGCCTTTCTCAAACACACTTTCAAGGAAATCACCCTGGATTTTCCTAAAACGAGATTATCCCTTCCTGAAAACCAGCACAAATCAGCCCAAGTGTGCGATAGGCGTGATCGTGTTCAGTGTTTTATTGAGAAAGATTTGTGAAGCTGTAGTGGCTGCGCACAGCGTTTGAAACCATCATTGATCTGGAAGATTTAATTCATCACAAGCCAAAGGATCGCTGCGAGCGATGCTTGTGGTCAGTCCATCAGCGCTGCATGCAGGATTAATCGCTTTGCTGCATGGTGAACAAAGCAAACGTGTGCTCTTAACAAACTCGCTGACAGTGGCTGTGTTTCCATTTAAAGATGAGAATTACATTTACGTGCTAAACTGGAATATTAAATAAAACAAATTGAGAATAAAAGCAGCATTTCTATCCAATGAGTCAAAGTGAATGAAATAGTCTCCTCCTAAAAAACTGGCACCAAATAGAGCAGCACAGTATTGCAGGGTCTCTGCAGATATCATAATGTCAAGACCTTTTACGAATTTTTAAGACCATTAAGTATTAAATTTAAGACCTATATCGCAATATCAAAAACACGGGAGAGAAAATGTAAAAGCAGAAAATTAGGGGTAAAATAAAGTTATTTAAATTGAACAGTACTAAACCAGATTTATACTTTCACCTGGCACCGCATCGCACACCTCACGAAACGGATTAAGGCTTATACTTGACACGTTCACCATTGAGATATTTTTTTTTAAATGACGGTGCGGTCCAAAAAAACTAAGTAAAATCAGACGAATAAAAAGATAATCATTATCATTGAAGAAGTTTTTGGGGGCCTCTTTTTGTTGTTTTAACAAACTTATCCCTCAGGTTTTTCCAAAGTTTTACAAAAACTTTCCTCCTTTCCTATGGCTGTTGCAATTTCTAGCCAATAATTATTGGTCATTCTAGCAAGAAGAAATGTAGCTGTGATGGAAAATAGGTAAAAACTTGATTAGGTATTATAGCCTACTGTACTATTCACTCTTCAAATAAATCCCACGATCAATCCCATTTTATCACTAAAATAAAGTGAACTAGTGTCTGCTGTACTGTGTTTTGTAAAGTACTTCAATTACTCTGTTGTGGTAATACTATAGTTGCTATGGTAACACAACCAGTGTATTAAAAACAAACTACCCAGTGCTTTAGTTTTTTTTTACAATATAGGGTATATTTTTCTACAATTCAACACACTTTACTGTGGTAAAACTACACTGTATTTAATTTTATCAGTTCACTATTCTTAATACTACAGTATGCTGAAGCATCTCTGGAGAGCAAAAGCACGAAAGAAGTCCGGCAGAGAGAGAGCAGATCATTCGCACGTGAGCAGCCAGTGTTTTGAGAGCTCGCGAGCAGTTTTGTCCATGAAGAAAGGAAACCGGCGCGTGAGCAGAGATCTGCTCGCTCGTATTACAGCGCTCCCGACTCATAAAACTGCGCTTGCGACATTTGTCAGTTTAATAACGGCATACTCTGCCAGCCGAAATCATGTCGCGCGCACTCAAAGCGAACTTCCGCAAACACAGCGATGATGTCACATTAGCCCCGCGCACTGAGTTTAATATCAGAAAGCTGACTGGCTATTGCAAGTTGACCTTTTTGTAATTGTAATACTGCAAATTACAATTGGACTAGTGAAATAAAGAACTACAACACCCCAAAAACCAAGCAACAACAACAAAAAGAATTTAAATGAGCATTAGATGTAGCGTTACATGGACATCGCAAAAATAAGACCTGTGCAAAAATATTTGAGACCTAGAACAGCAAATGTAAGACTTTTTAAAGCCATAAATTTCTATTTTTTAATTTAAGATTTTTTAACACTTTTTAAGACCCCGCGGGGACCCTGTATTGGAAAAAAAAACTTTGCATTGCAATATTTCGTTTATTTCACAACATGACTATTTGGAAAAAAATATGATTTTACATTGACTGGGATGAGTTTTTTAGGAGAGTGAATATGCATAAAATGTAAGAAACTATAAAAAAAAAAAGATACAGTGGGGTAAATAAGTATTGAACACAGCACCATTTTTCTCATAAAACATATTTCGAAATATGCTGTTGACTCAAAATTGTCCCCAGATGTTGATAATAACCAAAGAAATAAATGTATGAAAACAAATCTAATTAGTTTACAAATGAAGTAATGTGCAATAAAATTAAATGACAGCAAAAAAAGTATTGAATGAAGAAAGGGAGGTGTATTTAAGCAGTGAAAGCCCAGACAGCAGCTGAAATCTCTCAGTAGTTCTTCAGCAAGCCTCTGCCCTTCCTCAGTGTAAATGAATATCAGCTGCTTCAGTCCAACATCTACAATAGCAGGAGGATGAAGATGAACCCAGGGTGGACATTTCAGCAGTACACTGATCCACAACAAAGGGGACTCTCAGATGCTTTCAGAGAAAGAAAATAAAGCTGTAGAATGGCCCAGCCAATCACCTGACCCGAATCCACTATAAAACACAAAGTAAAGCTCAGATTTGATAGACGAGACCTACAGAACCATCAAGATTTAGACACTCTGAGCAATGCTTGTGACTTCATTCTCCATATGAGTGGTGTCTTTAATCTGCCGTTGGGTCTTCCATGATAAAGCGATAACTAAAATGCTAGCGAACCCTTTTGCATTACAGTTTATACAATAACCACTTCCATATTTTGGGGAAAGTTCAAAGTGGCACATTCATGTCATATCGCAAACTAATTTGTCAGAAGAACAACTTAAAACAGTTACCCTGGATTACCTAGGCTTAAGAGTTTTGCTTAAGTATAATAGCTACCTGTGTGGTCTGAACCTAAAGGCTTTCAGCCGTGTGTACACATATTAACCACTACACAAAGCGGTCCCATTATAACACAGAAAGAGCTCGCTGGGTTCTGCCACTGTCATTTTCAGGGCTGCACTAACCCACTGTGAGTTCTAGAGTTCTCTGCACAATAACAGGGCTTGTTTTCCAGAGAGCTACCTCACTAGACAGCACTTTTGGCAGTCATACTGTAGATGCTTTCACTGACACAGCTCAGTCTACAATGATCAAAAAGGCCAAAGCCCACAACTGCTGTGACTCCAGGTTTGAATATGGACCTTATGGCTCATTTCCACTGAATAGTACAGTACGGTGCGGTACAGTTTAGGTTGGTACGGGTCACCTTGATCAAGCTTGCGTTTCCACTACCAAAGGTACCCTTTTGGTGTGCGTGGAGTATGACAGAAAGTTTCAGTCAACGTCATTCTTGCTTGAAAAAAATGTCTACAGTAGGGCTGCTCGATTTTGGGAAAAATCATAATCACGATTATTTTGGTCATAATTGTAATCACGATTATTCCAAACGATTATTAGTTTTATTAATAATATATTTAGATTATTAGTCAAAATTAGTCAAATTGTCAAATTTTTTTTTAAATAAATATTTCCCAAATGATGTTTAACAGAGCAAGGAATTTTAACAGTATTTCCTCTAATATTTTTTCCTCTGGAGAAAGGCTTATTTGTTTTGTTTTGGCTAGAATAAAAGCAAATTGAAATATTTTGAAACCTCTTTTAAGGTCAACATTATTAGCCCCTTTAGGCAATATATTTATATGTAATATATATGTAATATATATTACAAAAAATAATATTTTTGATTGTCTGCAGAAGAAACTACTGTTATATAATGACTTGCCTAATTACCTTCATTAAGCTTTTGAATCACACTTTGAATTTGAATGTTTGTGTTTAAAAAAATATCTACTAAAATATTATGAGCTGTCATCATAGCAAAGATAAAATTAATCGGTTATTAGAAATGAATGATTAAAACTATTATGTTCAGAAATCTTCTTTCCATTAAAACTGCATATATACAGTTATTTTCCTCCCTGCAAAGGAAAGAGAAATAAATACAATAGAATAAAAATATGAAACAAACTGTGCTTTTAGCATCTTCACCATAAGAAAAACACTTTAGCTACAAAAGTCTTCAGTCAAGAGCAGTGAGGGATTTTCTCGTTGTTTTATTAATCATGACAAAACAGGCGGCAGCTGTGCTCTGTCACTTTAATGGTTTCGCTTTCACGTGTCTTTTGAACCTCCTCAACTCTTTATCACAAAATGAGGGTTAATATGAATAATCACTAAACACCGTGTTTTGACACCTATTTGAACATTAAATCGCTCACGTTAATGACTTTAGATGTGTGTGCTCTCTGCTCATCACAATGTGCGAATGAGACCAAGTGCAGACCGTCTTTCGCGCTTTTAAGAGCAACAAGTGAGGACAACTGGACAGGGGGCGGTAAATAATGGAATAATCGTTCATCTCGATTAATGGTTTTTCATAATCGTTAGAAGCCATAATCGAAATCGGATTTTCGATTAATTGCACAGCCCTAGTCTACAGTAAAGCTGTACGGGTCGTTCACAAATCATACGGGAAGCACTTCTCCCAAAACAGCTGCTTTATAAACATAAATACTTCCGTATAAATGTTTATTACTAAGTTTTCTAACACTATTCTTTAAAACATCACAATGTCATTTCCTGCAATATCTAAATATGTGCAAAACTCTTTATAGATATCCAGTCCTTGGTAACAGTGGTTACACAAAAAATTTATAAAATATGTACACCTACATAAGTAACTCAAACAGTATTATATGTCTTAACACTAAAAATGAAAAAAATTTAAAATAAATATATTAGGGGGAGAATCGAACCCGGTTCGGCGGCGGCGTAATGCAACGTGCCGACCACTTGACCACAATAGCCTAATTTTATTCTTCCTTTTTTAGATTTCTAACCATCTGATTTCCATTGAGCAGGTGTGCAATATTAATTAATTGATAAGGTCATTAATATTAATTATTCAAATTCTTATATTCACTAATGTTTGCAGTCGAATGATAGTTACGTCATCATTAACCTGCGGGCTGCATTTTGCTCACGGGGCTGCGGGAAGATAAATAAAGAGAGCGGAGCTGTGGCAAAATAATGAATAAAAAGAGTGAGGCTATGGTCAAAAAAATAAATCAATGAAAAAAGTGCGACTGCTGAGAGTGCAAGCAGCTAGGGACACCGGCCCTCGTGGCCAAGAAACGGACCGGCCCACTGGGAATTCTCCCGGTCCTCCCGATTAGCCGATCCAGGCCTGTTTGACACACAATCAATAAGTGACTGCCAAATGTGAACATCTGAAATGTATATCAAAACTCCTGATGATTATATTTATGACACTTGTGCTGAATGACATCTCAATGAAATATGAGAACCCAATCTGCACCTGTGATGTCCAAAGCTGCAGTGGATTACAAACACACCTCATTGGCAAAAGAGCTGCTGAGGAGATCAATGACACCTGAAAATGCTGACTGATTCCCATTGTGCTTGCGAGGCCAGAAAGGGCATCTATAACGTCCAAAACTGCAGCTGATTTGGAACATATTGTCCTGCTATATGATGAATTATGCACATAGCTGCTGCAAAATCTTAATCAGCTGTCAAGTGTGGCAGTTAAAAAATGATGTTTAATGACACAGTGGAGTAAATCTATGACAGCCAACATTTATAAATGACTCCAAAAGTGCCCAAAACTGCTGTAGAATATGTTTGTGACACTTGAAAATGCTGAATGACATCTGAAGTTTTCTCAATGCATTGATCAGAGTTTAAACTGGACCCGTTATGCCCAAAACAGCAGCAGTTTAGAAACACCGCTCATTTGAATACCACCAGAAAATACACTCAACATGCTTATGAGGTGCTTCTGACATGATTACTGACACAAATGGTAAGAAATAACACCCTGATTTGTGGCACCAGTGTTGTCAAGAAATGATGTATATGACATGCAAGATTGATAAAAGACAACCAAAGTGATGCCCAAATCTGCTCTGAGTCAGAATACAACCATGACACCTGAAAATGCTGAATAACTTGCCCCTTGAGGCTCAAAACGAGTTGTTGCTAAAAGGGATACAGCTGCAGCCGGAAGTTAACAAGAATAATTAATAATATTTATTAAATTATTCATAAATTGTATTTTATTAACATCTACCCCAACCCAAAACCCAACCATTTCCGTAATGTCAAAACAGTAAGCAAAGTATTACTCACATTATTTATTAAATTACCCATTAAATTGCATTTTATTAGTCTATCCCAGACCACAACCATCACAGTAATGTCAAAATATCAATTACTGTTGTACAGTGTCACAAAAATATCCATGCAAGTATCCACAGCTGTATCCCATCTAGACTTTTCCCCCAAGCTAGTTTGGAACATACCAAGTTTGTCCAAAACTCCTAAATTCTAACACACCTGTAGAAAATTCTTAAAATACCTGTCATTAATCTGATCAGTGGCACCAATGTTGTCAAGAAACTATATATGACACTCACAATTAATAAAAGAATATCAAAGTGATGCCCAAAACTGCTCTGAAAACATTCATGACACCTGAAAATGCTGAATAACTCATCTACAGAGGCTCAAAATGGGTTGTTGCTAAAAAGGGATACAGCTTCAGCCGGTAGTTACCAAAAATAATTTATATTATTTATTAAATTATCCATTAATTGTATTATATTATTATCTACCCCAACCCAAAACCCAACCATTAACATAATGCCAAAACAGTATGCAAAGTATTACTCACATTATTTATTAAATTACTCATTAAATTGCGTTTTAATAATGTCTATTCCAGACCACAACCCTCACAGTAATGTCAAAACATCAATTACTGTTGTACAGTGTCACAAAAATATCCATGCAAGTATCCACAGCTGTATCCCATCTAGACTTTACCCCAATCATACCAAGTTTGTCCTAAATTCCTTCTAAATTCTAACACACCTGTTGCAAAATCCTAATATACCTGTCGTTATCTTTTTCTATGGCGCCTGTGTTGTTAAAAAATTATATATGACAGCCATAATTATTAAAAGACTACTAAAGTGATGCCCAAAACTGCTCTGAATACATTCATGACTCCTGAAAATGCTGAATAACTCATCTACAGAGGCTCAAAATGGGATGTTGCTCAAAGGGATACAGCTGCAGTCGGAAGATAACAAGAATAATTATATTATTTATTAAATTATCCATTAATTGTATTATATTATTATCTACCCCAACCCAAAACCCAACCATTAACATAATGCCAAAACAGCATGCAAAGTATTACTCACATTATTTATTAAATTACTCATTAAATTGCGTTTTAATAATGTCTATTCCAGACCACAACCCTCACAGTAATGTCAAAACATCAATTATTGTTGTACAGTGTCACAAAAATATCCATGCAAGTATCCACAGCTGTATCCCATCTAGACTTTACACCAAACATACCAAGTTTGTCCTAAATTCCTTCTAAATTCTAACACACCTGTTGCAAAATCATAATATACCTGTCGTTATCTTTTTCTATGGCGCCTGTGTTGTTAAAAAATTATATATGACAGCCATAATTATTAAAAGATTACTAAAGTGATGCCCAAAACTGCTCTGAATACATTCATGACTCCTGAAAATGCTGAATAACTAATCTACAGAGGCTCAAAATGGGATGTTGCTCAAAGGGATACAGCTGCAGTCGGAAGATAACAAGAATAATTATATTATTTATTAAATTATCCATTAATTGTATTTTATTATCATCTACCCCAACCAAAAACCCAACCATTAACATAATGCCAAAACAGTATGCAAGGTATTACTCACATTATTTATTTAATTACTCATTAAATTGCGTTTTAATAATGTTTAACACAGACCACAACCATCACAGTAATGTCAAAACATCAATTATTGTTGTACAGTGTCACAAAAATATCCATGCAAGTATCCACAGCTGTATCCCATCTAGACTTTACACCAAACATACCAAGTTTGTCCTAAATTCCTTCTAAATTCTAACACACCTGTTGCAAAATCATAATATACCTGTCATTAAAAAGTCCCTAAAACATTAAAAACACCCAAAGTTAATAAAAGACTATCAAAGTGATGCTCAAAACTGCTCTGAATACATGATTGTATGACAGCTTAAAATGCTGAATAACTTGCCTACAGCAGCTGCTTTGGACCATATCAAGTTTGTCCAAAATCCTGCTGAATTTTAACACACCTCTAGCAAAATCTTAATATACCCCTCATTACCTTTATTTGTGGCACCGGAGTTGTCAAGAAGTTATGTATATGAATGATACACAAGATTATTGAAAGACTAGCAAAGTGATGCTCAAAACGGCTCTGAATACATTTATGACACCTGAAAATGCTGAATATAGAAGGTTGATGAGTATAGTTATGACACCAGAAAGTGCTGAATGACTCCCAAGTCAGCTACTGAGGCCAAAAACTGCTGTTGATTTGGAACAGACCCGGGTTGTTTAAAAGTGCTGCACACTGGAAAACCGTAAATGCTGATGCTCAAAACTGCTGACTCGGCATGTGATATGATGCTCAAAACTACTGAACTTACTCACCTGCCTGACGCAGAGAGCATATAAAACTGAGGTAAAGCTGGTTTAATATTCGCACATTCAGACATTATATAATGTAATTTCAGAAATGTATTTTTTTGCCAATTCAAAATAGTGAAATCACATTAGGAGCCAATGACTATCAAAGTAAAACATTGTTCACAGTCAATTAAATAGTGCTAATGTTTAGATGTGATACTTGCATGCCATTTCTGATACAATTTTCAAAGTAGCTTGATAAACAATACAGGGAATACAAGCTTTCACTGTACAAAAATGAATGAATGTGCGAATTTAAAACCAACTTTACCTAATTTCACATAAAACACACACGGCTGTATTGAGGTAAAGTTAGTTTTATATTCTCACATTTGTTTATTTTGGAACTGTGACACCTTGTGAAACACTATTGGGTCTGAAATAGCGTGCAAGTATGGCTTCAAAACAACATTAGCTCTAATTGGCTGAACAGTGGTGTACTTTGATAGTGATTGGCTGCTAATATGACTTTCCTATTCATAATTTGCAAAGAATACTTTTCCGAAATTATAATATTAAAGAGAAAGCCTGAACGTGTGAATATAAAACCAACTTTACCTCAAACAAACTCACACAGATTGAGCTAAAGCTGATTTTATATTTACACATTCATACAGTGACATTCTCCCAATAAATGTTTAACATGGTACTTTAAATAACTGGATTGCCCATTTTTTAGGAATTTACAAAGAATATTGAAAAGATATTATTAAAGCAGGTCTGTAGCTGGTGAAAGGGGTGATTCTTTTTTTATACAATTATTGGCCTTAATATTTAATAATGAGGTTTAAACACTGCATTTTAGTGACATTTAAGCACTATTTTTTTTTTTTGTTGGATTAACTTGTCCTCTGGTCATTATAACCATGCGTTTCGATCTACCAAAAACCTTTCCTAACAATTTAGAATAAAGAAATATGAAAACAATAGTTATTTTTAAATACAAATGTATCACATTATACATATAAAAAAATGGAAGCAGTTCATGTTTTAAATTTTTTAAAAAGTTTTTAAAAACTGTAGCCTATTGTCATTGAGCAAATAACAAACTGGCCAGCACATCCAACTTTCCCCAGTCAGAATTTGGGATATTGAACTTGGTACTGAAGCAACAGCCGACAGGATTCGACTACTAGGTATTATATTAGGTACTTTTTATTACAATCTATTATGGCATAGCAGTCAAAATAAGACAAATGAACTCGTGCATGGAACAAATTCTTGATAAATAAATAGTTGAACAAATAGTTTATATATATACATATATATATATATATATATATATATATATATATATATATATATATATATATATATATATATATATATACATATACATATATATATATACATATATATACATATATATATATACATATATATATATATATATATATATATATATATATATATATATATATATATATATATATATAGACTCTCATTAATAATATAATTTCAGAAAAAAACATATTTTTGACAATTCTAAAAGCACATTAAGAGCTAATGACTATGAGAGTACAACATTGTTCACAATCTTTGAATAAATAATAAATAAATGGTTGATATAAATAGTTGACTAAATAAATAGTTTAATTCAATAGTTCAATTAAATAGTGCTAACAATGTTGTTTTGAAGTCATATTTACATGTTTCAGACAGAATATTCAAAGTATGGTAAACAATATAGAGAGCATGTCACAAGTTGTGAATGAATGTGCGAATATAAAATCACCTTTAGCTCAATCTGTGAGGTAAAGTTGGTTTTATATTCACACATTATGACTGTCAATAATATCTTTTCAATATTCTCTACACATTTTTATTAGGGAAATACAAATATTCGAAGTACCATGGTAAACATTTATAGGGAGAATGTCACAAGCTGTCATTTAACAAATGCATGAATATAAAACCAGCTTCACCTCAACATGGTAAAGTTGGTTTTAGAAAGTTTAGGAAGTTTAGAAAAGTATAATTTGCCAATTTTAAACAAGGAAATCACATTAGCAGCCAATGACTACATGTTGACAGTCAGTTAAATAGAGCTAGTCATACTTGCCTGCCATTTCAGACCGAATACTCAAAGCACCAATGTCAACAATATAGGGAGCATGGCACAAGTTGTCACTGAACGAATGAGCGAATATATAACCAACTTTACCCCAGTGAGCAGCACATAAGCAGACCGCGTATGAGGTTTGAGACACGGCCCATAAATGCCTCTCATTCATCCGTTTGAGAAGAGACTTTTTCTAGCAACAATGGTCCTGGTACGAGCTGGCGTCTCTTACCTTGGGCAGGTCCCGGAGTTGGTTGGCGTCCAGTAAAAGCTCTTCCAGACTGCCTCTGTATCGGTAAATCTCATCCGGGACGAAAAGCAGCGAGCAGTGGCGCTTATCGATCGCCTCGATGTGACGGTTGCACCGCCACAGGGGGATACAGTGAAACATCACGGGACGGCGATAAATCCGGACCGCTGGAAAAGTTACCACAGCAATCAAAACTACAACAAAACCGAAAGCAATCCCCCAAAAAGCAACTAGTGTCGGGTACAATCTCGAGATGTCCACCGCAAACCGACCGCGCGCAGAAACATGGAATAAAACCGTCGCGCTCCACTTCTGCTTTGATCCCGGGAGTTTTTTTCTTTGCGCTTCTTTTTATAACGTTCACCTATCCCGCAGCATCCTCATCGCCAGGCTGAGAAGTGTTTTCCTCTTAAGCGCTTACATGTCTGTTTCGGTCGCGCTAGTTTCGTGTTTTTCGCATCCCGGAGTTTATTTCCTCCTAGTCCAGTTTCTGACCCGGAACATTCACTCCCTCATTCCAGGCTGACGTCACGAATCCCAACGACTCCTCCCTTTTTCTGCCGCTCCCGCCCTCCTGCGTCCGCGCGTAAACAATAACACAGACTCATACAGTACAACACACACACACTACACTAGTACAAATATACGTGATGCGCTCGTTCATTATCAAACACACACCTGTGGATTCACACAAGCCATTCAGTATCTATCTATCTATGTATCTATCTATCTATGTATCTATCTATCTATCTATCTATCTATCTATCTATCTATCTATCTATCTATCTATCTATCTATCTATCTATCTATCTATCTATCTATCTATCTATCTATCTATCTATCTATCATAATTGTATCTATAATATAAATATATAACCCAAATATATATTTATAATATTGTCGATATAAGATATAGATAATATATAGCCTACTATCTAATAATTAAAAGCAAGGTAAATAAAAGGTCGAACATGTTTTATTGTAATATTTATTAAATTACATAATACTTTTATTGTTTTCTCTTGTTTTTCATTCATTCATTTTATTTTCGGCTTAGTTCCTTTATTAATCAGGGGTCGCCACAGAGGAATGAACCGCCAACTCATCCAGTATATGTTTTACGCAGCGGATCCCCTTCCAGCTGCAACTCATCACTGGAAAACACCCATTCCGCTGTGGCAACCCCAGATTAATAAAGGGACTAAACCGAAAAGAAAATGAATGAATGAAATGAGTGATTGTTGGAACTCAATGTTGGGTCAAATATGGACAAATCCAATGTTGGGTTAATTTTCTTTATTATTAAATGTAAATGATGACGATGCGGTGGCGCAGGTAGGGAATTGAATAAGCTAAATTGGCCAAAGAGCATGTGTGTGAATGGGAGTGTGTATGGGTGTTTTCCAGTGTTGGGTTGCAGCCAGAAGGACATCCGCTACGTAAAACATAAGTTAACGATTCATTCCACTGTGGCGACCTCTAATTAATAAAGCGACTAAGCAGAAAAGATAATGAGTGAATAATTACATGTAATGTTACTCGTCAGCTCTGCGTATGAGCACGTTTACAAACATTTCCCTCGAAATTCACAGTTCATTTAGTCCCGTCTCCTTCACCGGAGTGTTTATATCAGCGCTCCTGTTGAAACAGACGTGTTTGCAGCTCAAACAGCAGATTTTGATCTCCAGAAAAAGGAGGAACTGATGTGTCAAATATACTGAGGGGTTTGAAATTCATAGTCGTTTGGACTGGATGTGGATTTTTGAGAGCTGTATATGCGTGCTCGAGAGTTTTCATTGTTGTGGTTTCGAGAATGTGAAGGAAATGGAGTTTTTGGTTATCTTGTGTAGTTTGGAAAAGCTGATTATTTTCTCCCAAATTGCAGCCGACACACACTGTAATCCTGTAGAGATTGAGGGCTGATATTTATGTGTGGAAATGTTTATTTAAAGGCATCTGTGACTCAAAAAGGAATTTTCGATATTCTTTAATATTTAAATAAATATTTTTAAGTGAGTTAAATTAAGTGTTTCAGTACCTGTATGAAAAGCAATCTTAACTTTTACTTTAGGCTTCACTGCAGGACTGAGATTTAATGCAAAAATGAATAGCATAAGCAAGGTGCGGATTACAGGCGGGTTTGACCCCCCTCATTAAGGCTTGATCCCAGCTAACAAATTTATGTTGTGAGAACGTTCTTCTAACGTTATCTGTAACGTTCCAAAAATGTTGAAATGTCCAGTTTGCTTAATGTTGCTAAAACGTTTTTTAACGGTTAGCTTAACGTTCTTACAACGTTCTTAAAAGCCAAATTACCACCAAAATATAATGTTTTGAGAACGTTTATTTGGAACGTTCCGAGAACGTTGAAATGTCCAGTTTGCTTACAGGAACGTTTTTAATGGTTAGCTTAACGTTTTTACAACGTTCATTGTGAACATTGTGACAACGTTCAAGTACAAATAACGTCCTAAAGACGTTCCAATAACTTTGTTCTAACAACGTTTTTTATACAACGTTACAAGAACGTTAAAAATATTAAGAGAACGTTTTAAAAACGTTCTATTGATAACGTTTTGTGCTAACATTTTCACAACGTTTAAAGAACGTTAGTGAATGTTCTGGGAACGTTCCCTGTTAGCTGGGATCCCCCTAAAAGACGTCAAAACTAGTAGTACGGCTGGTGCCTTTGAATCTTAGAAAAAGTTCATGCTGATCTGTATTTAAATAATAATGTTAATAATTAAAATAATAGATATCCACCCTAACAGTTCATACACTCCCAGAAATAAAGGTACGAGAGCTGTCACTGGGGTGCTACCCATTTAAACTGTACACATTTTTACTTAAAGGGTTCATATTAGTAGCTCAAAAGTATATATTAGTACCTAAAAAAATTAAGGAGGTACACTTTTGTACCCTTAAGGTATCAATATGGACCTTTTAGGTACAAATATGTATCTTTTGAAAAGGTACATCCCAGTGACAGCTCTCGTAACTTTATTTCTGAGAGTGTACCATTGTAAATGCATAATCATGCCAATCAGTCTATGCGAGAAAGTCATTCAACAGTCGAAAACTGGCCAATTTAGAGCACTGTAAGTTCACTGATTTCTCATAGGTGTTTGTTTTTACATGTAGCCTAAAAGTAAAGTCAAATTAGATGCATAGTTTGACCTAAAGTAAGCTGAAAACGGCTACTCAGGTCAGAATACACACTGTAAAGAATGGCCGTGATTTCAATAGTAAAAAAATGTAAAAATGCTAGAGTTAAAATCCATAACCTGGTTAACTAACAAAATCTCTCGAAAATTCGCAACTATTTGCTTAAGTGGCTAATTCGTATGAATTCGTACAATCTAATTCGTACAATTTAGCACGATTTGCTCATCACCCAATGACGGTTGGGGTTATGTGCCACGCCTCCTTTTTAAATTCGTACGAATTAGCCACTAAACTGACAAAACATAAAATACTCACATTTCCTCGTGAGATCAAAAGGCAATTTCAACGGTAAAAAAACTGTAAAATGCTACAGTAAAATGTAACACGGTTAACGGTCTGTTTCCTTAATTTATACAATAATTAACCGTAAACTGACTTTCCCAGAATTCCCTGCATGGCACATCACTTTGAATTATTTTTGTTGACAATATGGACCTTTTTGGTTGTTTCCCCATCAGTAACATACATTAGAGATTTATGTTACATCTAACGCTGATAAACAATGTTTATCTATGACTTTAATTTTATGCGTGTTACCCTACTGGTGTTTAGTAGCTGTGTAAATCACACTGAGCACCTTTTATACGTAGTACACATTACTGCTTGTGGGAAAAGGTGTTGTGATGAGCATTGCTTCATTGTGTAACTTACTCATCACCTCTTGAATATGTGTGTTAACGTGTTTATCTATGAGATAAACAAAAGATGTGTACATGTTGGTAACTCAAATTACAGACATATTACATCTACAAAGTAATGAAATACGATAGTTTACTGTAAAAATTAGAAATTACTTTTACGTTTTGTACCATATTTTTACAGATAAAACATTGGCAACCACAGCTTTTGTTTTTTGTTTTTTCACTGTAAATTTTTCGGATTTATTTTTTACAGTGCACTAAACATACGGAACCCCGGAAGGGACGTAGTGGAGGAGAAAAAAAAATGGGTGGGTGAAAAAAAATAATGGGTGAAAGAAAAAAAATGGGTGGGAGGACACTGAAAACTTAAATATATTTAAATAATAAAACATTACTGAAAAAGTTGACCCCTCGCACAGTTTATAAGCGACTTAAAGCACATATCAAAGCATAAAATATCTGCTTTAATAAAATCTCAAATGGGGCGAGGCAGTGGCGCAGTAGGTAGTGCTGTCGCCTCACAGCAAGAAGGTCGCTGGTTTGAACCTCGGCTCAGTTGGCGTTTCTGTGTGGAGTTTGCATGTTCTCCCTGCATTCGCGTGGGTTTCCTCCGGGTGCTCCGGTTTCCCCCCACAGTCCAAAGACATGCGGTACAGGTGAATTGGGTAGGCTAAATTGTCCGTAGTGTATGAGTGTGTGTGTGTGTGTGTGTGTGTGTGTGGATGTTTCCCAGAGATGGGTTGCAGCTGGAAGGGCATCGGCTGCGTTAAAACTTGCTGGATAAGTTGGCGGTTCATTCCGCTGTGGCGACCCCGGATTAATAAAGGGACTAAGCCGACAAGAAAATGATGAATGAATGAATGAAAATGTCAAATGGGGAAGCGTACTTTATTCAGCATGACATGCATAACTGCATATTCTGAATTCATTTAAATATGATATTATTGTAATGTTTGAAATGGAAAAAAATCAAATATTCAAATCTATTGTTCTAATGTAACTACAGATTATATGCTTACAGAGATCATTTGTTTTTAGTTGAGCAATCAGCAGTATTTTACTCTCGTTTGTGGCCCTGAAAACTGAAGTTACATTTATATTCAAGATCCACTAGATGGAGACAAAGATCAGAGTTCTGCACACACTCTTCCAGGAGAACAGAGCAAAGCACAACCCCACACACACACCACACACACTACAGCAGAGATCACCAACCTTCTGGAAACTGAGAGCTACTTCTTGGGTACCGATTACTGTAAAGGCCTACCAGTTATTAAATAACACATTTTTCTAAATTTATTTTTAATTATTTGTTATTATTAAAAATTAATAATATTCATCTATGTGAAGACATTGATCATGTTAATAATTTCTCACAGTAGTTGTCAAAAATGATTTAACAAGTTAGATAAATATCAAATTACAACACTTCATTTGTCTGAAATTGTTTTTAAAGTTTTAATATAAAACTTAAAGTAATTTTCAAATTTACACCAATGCAAGTGTGATTTAAAAAGAACACCTGAAAAAAATATTAAATGCAGCTTACTCATATGTGGTGCTATGGTGAGCTATTTTTAGAACAGGCCCGCGGGTAACTCATGTGAACCTGGCGGGCTACCTGGTGCCCACGGGCACCCTGTTGGTGACCCCTGCACTACAGTTTATGTGCTTATTTCATAAATTATAGTTTATTAATTTTAACCTTTAAAAAAAAGGAAGTGAAATGTGACTACGTGACCCAATGGGGGAGCATCTTAGAACTACAGGGGCTCGTTTTAATACGAGTTTTGCAAAAACAAAAAGTTAAAAAGTTAATTAGTACGATCGACTGGAAAACAATGCATATCACATTCAGGGTTCACACATTTTTACTACTAAAATTCTATGACTTTTCCAAGACATTCAAGTACGTTTTCATGACGTAATGTTTCCTGTAATGTCTACATTTACATGGTAAATAATATAAACAAATGTTCGAATTTATTACAGCATATCATTGAACACGCAACAATCTATTCTGTTTACATTTGTTTTTATATCTATGTAAAATAAATTTTGATGATGCTTACACAGCACTAACAATGGGGGAGCAAGTTTTTGGCCAAGGATAGAAAATAAGTAAACACAACTAACCTATATTCATGTTAATCCAGCACAATATATGGTTTCAGCATCGATCCTGCAATGTGTGCATCCACAATAGTCACATTGCAGGATCTACAATATTGGGATTATAGATTAATACAGCGTTTAATCATAATGGAGTAAAAGTTGATCATCTGCATGCATTTCTAAAGACATAATTCACCCAATAATTACCATTTTCATTACACCCTACACGTTTTAAACATTTATGAGTTTTATTTGTAACTGAATAACCTCTATAGTATTGAAACAAGTGAAGTGGGAGTGAATATCTTTAAGTTAACTCTCCCTTTAAGGCCTGTGACCGTGTGAACATTTCAATATTTAAGAGTCTAAAACATCCGACCACAAGAAATGTTTTGTAACTTTAATTAAGATGAAATAATATGAAGACTATGCAGCGTTGATTCAATATCTGTACCTGAAAAGTGCATACCTGAGAACTATCATTCACTTTTACTATACTACTTTTTCTTTATCAATGTTTGTAATTTATTTGTTGTATATTATTCGAGATTCACTCCTCTACAAAATCCCCCCCAAATCAATCCAAACAAACCTGTTAAATCATCTGCTGAAACTGTATTCACATCACAATATACAGTTGAAGTCGTTGAAGAAGATTTTTTTTTTTCTTTTTTAAATATTTCTCAAATGATGTTTTAGCAAGGAAATTTTCACAGTATGTCTGATAATATTTTTTCTTCTGGAGAAAGTCTTATTTGTTTGATTTCGACTGGAATTAAAGCAGTTCTTAATTAAAAAAAAAAAAAAAAAAAACATTTTAGGGTCAAAATTAGCCTCTTTAATACATTTTTTTCGATAGTCTATAACTTGCCTAATTATTCTAACCTGCCTCGTTAACCTAATTAGTTAAGCCTTTAATGGCACTTTAAGCTGTATAGAAGTGTCTTGAAGAATATCTAGTCTAATATTATTTACTGTCATCATGGCAAAGAGAAAATAAATCAGTGATTAGAGATGAGTTAAAGTTGTTAAAACTTGTTTAGAAAAAAACTTCGTTAAACAAATTAGAGAAAAAAATATATACAGGGGGCAAATAATTCTGACTTCAACTGCATATGACAGAAATACAAACTATTGTAATGTCAGATTTTCCAATATCCCGCAGCCCTAATTCAACTATGCAGATATTTGTTAAACTTCCATGACTTCTCCAAAACTTTGTGGGTTTTTCCAAAACGTTTCCAGGCCTGGAAAATGTCATGTCAAAATTCCAAGACAAGGTTTTCATGACCGTATGAACCCTGCACATTTTATCACCAGTACCCTGCAGCACTTCTTTAAACCATGTAGTAGGCCTAGAAGTCACCCTGTTAGCAGTTTGTGCTACACATATACACACACACACACACATCAGATTTAGTGTCTTCGGTTTTAATGTCAGACTTCAAACATGTGTCTGCCATGAAAGACAATAACACAGTGAAACAGTCCATTTCAAAAGTGCAATTATGGCTCATACAAATAAATACTAAGCTGATCACATTTCATCCATCCTGTAAGAATCTTGAGGAGTCACAAATAACATTGAAAAAAATAATAATGAGACAATAAGGGTTCATATCATAATGCAACCAACTATTCATCTTCATCTGCGACTGAACTGCTTTCTGAAGGCCTTCAGGGATTTGGCCATCATGGGCGCAACTCCTGTCAACAAACACCACACAACACATCAAACACACACCCATTGACTTTAATCTGAAGTCAACTCCATTGTTGCCATTGTTTTAGGACTTCCCATTCATTAGCCTACGAGGGAAATGACTACACAAAAACAGCAGTAAATGGTCAAACTATTAAACGTAACAGTACATGTAAAGTTTATGACAATACACAGAAATAAGGACAATTTTAAGATGCTTTAACCCCTGCATAACCACGTGTTTTCATGACAATGCACCAGGGGTGTCCAAATTCGCTCCAGGAGGGCCGGTGTCCTGCATAGTTTAGCTCCAACTTCCCTGTCTGGAAGTTTCTATACCTAGAAAGAGCTTAATTAGCTGGTTCAAGTGTGTTTATTTGGGGTTGGAATTAAATATGCATGACAGTGGCTCTGCAGGACAGAGTTTGGACGCCCCTGCAATACACAGAAGTGAAAATATAATTAAAACAAGTTTGCAGAATCACCCAGCATAATTATCTGCATTTAGCTTGACTTCTAGCTGATCATTTGCAAAAAAGTGGCAGAAGGTCAGATGAATCATCACAAATACTGCAGAAGGCCTACTGGAGCCCAAATGGAGCCAAGATTCTCACAGATATCAGTCAAGTTTGGTGAAGGAGAAATCATGGTTTAGGGTTACATTCAGTATGGGGGCGTACGAGAGATCTGCAACTTCAACAGCCTGAGGTATCAAGACATCTGTGCTGCCCATTACATTACAAACCACAGGAGAGGGACAATTCTCCAGCAGGATAGCGCTCCTTCTCATACTTCAGCCTCCACATCAAAGCTCCTAACAAGCAAAGAAGGTGCTCCGCGATTGGCCAGCCCAGTCACCAGGTATGAACATTATTGAGCATGTCTGGGATACGATGAAGGTGGAGGCGTTGAAGATAAAGTCTCCACTGCAGCAGGACTTTATATTCTATACTGGACATCATTTCTGTTCAGTTGCAAGACTTTTGTCTAAGCAAAGACAAACCTTACTATTCTAATTAAATCATTAATAATCAAGGCATGATCATATTTTGGTAAAATAAGCGTAATCTAGAGGCCTTTGCCTTACATATCAGCCACTTCTGACACTAAATGATCAACTAGAAGTCAACTGAATATTTGTTGCTCCTAAAACTTGGATACGTGACAAGTCTTTTGTCTGGTAGTGTATATAGTGAGACCTCAAATCGGTCCATTTCACTGGTCCTCACGAATTAAAAGGGATTATAAATCAGCCCGATGATGTTTTTATTAGCATCAAATGATGCACAGTTGTTCCTGACAGGGTTTTTTAATTTCGGGGTAGGGTTAGGGGTGTGAAACGTATGGCCCGCGGGCCAGATCAGACCCGCAAACAGGTTTAATCTGGCCTGTGAGATGACTTCATAAAATATAAACATAACATGTAATTTTTCAATAAAATGCTGTTCTAATCGTGTCCACTGGATGGCGCAATTGCAAACTGTTAATTTCATCCGTTCCTGAAGCCTGAACCAGCATCAGTGACAGCCTTCTCTGACAGAAAGACCACATCTATGCCTTGTCAGACTACACTGAGGTGTTCTTAAAAAGGAAACGCAACTATTTCCCGTTTGGTCAGTTACGTGGCTAATTACAGTTGAAATGTACGATATAAAAAAGAAGGCGTGGCAACCCAACCACACCCCCTTAAACCAGGGATGTCAAACTCAATTCCTGAAGGGCCGCAGCTCTGCACAGTTTACTTCCAACCCTAACATGCACACCTGATCAAACTAATCGAGTCCTTCAGGCTTGTTTGAAACCTACAGGTAAGTGTGTTGGAGCAGGGTTGGAATCAAACTGAGCACGGCTGTGGCCCTCCAGGAATTGGGTTTGACAATCCCAATTGTCATTGATGGATAAGCAAATCGTACTAAATTGTATGAATGAGATCGTACATATTCATATGAACTAGAACTAAATGAAAGATACTAATAGATGCTACATGTTTTCCTCAGGCTCCAGCTTTATGTTGATCATATTAAAACAAAGAAAACAATCTGAAGTTGTTATTTTTAAATTATAAATACAATGATTTTACCAGTCCAGCGCACTTAAGAATAGATTTTCCTCTGTGTGGCCCCTGAGCTAAAACGAGTGACGCCCCCTGGGTTAGACGATAGTCAGTATCATTAACCTGATATAAAAACAATGGAAGTCTGCGCAATGTTCTCACTGAGATACTGCAACAAACCTATGTGTGTGTGTGTGTGTGTGTGTGTGTGTGTACACTTGTTTTTTGATACCTTAGTGGGGACTTAAACCTGGATGCACACAAACTCATGACGACTTGTCAACATTCGGTGCAAAATTAAGGTCCGTCTTGGAAAACATGCATATAAGGGTGCTTTCACATCTGTAGTTCGCTTCATTTGGTCCGGACCAAGGGTAATAAATGATACATTGTTGCATCTTCTGCCGTCTTTGGGTCGTTTTCACACCACACTGATTGCTTTGGTCCCAACCAGTTGAAACAAACCAAAATACAGTCATCTGACAAAATCCACATCTCTCATTGGCCAGATATTGTTGAACATTTCTCCTAAACTGCTTATTGATTGGTCAGAATTCACGTGCGGGAAAATGTCAGTAAACAATACCTTTTACTCTGGAGGGACGACTGCGCTGGCTGATTGTATCCCTGCTTTAGACAAACTATACATTATGAAAATGAAGCGCGGCCGCGGCTGGAAAACAGTGTTTAATGCATCACTCGTCACTTCAGGAGGAGACGTGAATTAATTTAGCAAAACTGCAACATGCTTACCTTGCGGAAATATTACCAACGATCCATCAGGTAATGTTTTCCCCTCCCTCTCTCTCTCTTTCTCTCTCTCTCTCTCTCTCTGTTGGTAAAGCGCTGTCAACAATTTTTTTTCCTCCATATCCCATAATGCACAGCGCATCGGCCTACGGCAGCTGAATTAGTCCAAAACGCGCAGTACTTTTTGGGGTTGGACCTGTTTTAGTACGGATCATATTCTCACCACAAACAAACCGCTCCAGGGTTCGTTTGAAACCGTACCGAGACCACCACTTCAAGCAGGTCTCGGTACGCTTATTTGGTCCGCTTTTGGTGCGCACTTGAGTACGATTGCTGCATTTACACCTGCCCAAACGAACCGCACCAAAAGGGGAAACCAACTCTAGTGCGATTCAATCCAACTAAATGAGGCAGGTGGGAAAGCACCCTAAATCACAGAGCATGTTCACATTTTCAAAATACTTAATTCTGATTGTTGTTAGGTGTAAGGTTATGGGAGCAGAAAGTATTTACAGTTTGTAGATTAGAAACATCATTATGTCTATGAGAGTCCCCACTGGGATATAGGAACATGTCTGAGTGTGTGTGTGAGAGAGAGACTCACTCTTGATCTTCCGGGGGTCTTGGCTCTGGCTGGAGCTGCTGGTGCTGCAGGGTTTTGAGGGCTCGATGAAGCCTGATCTTACCCTGTTCTCATTGGGCTTACCACTGCTGTGAGAACACACACACACACACACACACACACACACACACACAATTAGTAATCTGCACTGTGCATAGCAGAATGTAATTGTGCTGTAAACTGGACTGACCAGGCTCCATGCCATTTTTTTGCCAGCTTTTTTTTTTTACAGTGGTAAACATTCATCATTAACTATTCCAGCATGTTTTACACAGCGTATGCCCATCCAGCCGCAACCCAATACTGGGAAACACTCATACACACACACACACACACACACTCATACAGTACGGCAAATTTAGCCTATTCAATTCCCCTATAGCGAATGTGTTTGGACTAAGGGGGAAACCGGAGCACCCAGAGGAAACCCACGCCAACACAGGGAGAACATGCAAACTCCACACAGAAATGCCAACCGACCCAGCCGGGACTTAAACTAACAACCTTCTTGCTGTGGGGCAACAGTGCTAACCACTGAGCCGCCTACACTGATAATGATGATGGTAATGCGCTGCAGTGAACAGGACTGACCCAGCTCTGTCTGTGGGGTGCGGGGCTGTGACGGGGCCTGCCGTACCGTGGATCTCCTGCTGGATCCTCACATTTCTAGGTGGTTTAGCAGCCGAGTGAATAAAGGCCATCTTCACCTGCCGACCTATGAGAGAAACACAACAGCAGCAAACACAGAGAGAGAGTGTATGAGACCGCAGCAACAATCTAATCCAAACTATTAGAGACAGAATTTTTTTCCCAAGTCAGATTACATTACTCAACACTATTTACATTTAGATCTAATCATTTAGCAGACGCTTTTATCCAAAGCGACTTACAAATGAGGACAGGGAAGCAATTTACACAACTATAAGAGCAACAATGAATAAGTGCTGTAGGCGAGTTTCAGGTGTGTAAAGTGTTAGAAGCAAAATATTAGTAAATTTTTTTTTTGTAGTACAGTTAGCGGTGGAACCAGAGGCAATTGCAGATTAGGAAGTGAAGTGGAGACTAAATAGTTGAGTTTTTAGTGGTTTCTTGAAGACAGCGAGTGACTCTGCTGTTCTGATGCAGTTAGGGAGTTCATTCCACCAACTGGGCAGATTGAATGCGAGAGTTCGGGAAAGTGATTTCTTCCCTCTTTGGGATGGAACCACGAGGCGACGTTCATTCACAGAACGCAAGTTTCTGGAGGGCACATACATCTGCAGAAGTGAGAGCAGATAAGAAGCAAAGAAAGAAGTCGCTTTGTAGGCAAAAATTAGAGCTTTGAATTTGATGCGAGCAGCAACTGGCAGCCAGTGCAAACGGATGAGCAGCGGAGTGACATGTGCTCTTAGGTTCATTAAAGACCACTCGTGCTGCTGCGTTCTGAAGCAGAGTTAGCTGGAAGCCCGGCTAGTAGATAGTTGCAGTAATCCAGTTTGGAGAGAACAAGAGCTTGAAGAAGGAGTTGAGCTGCATGTTCAGATAGGAAGGGTCGGACCTTTCTGATGTTATAGAGTAAGAATCTGCACGATCGAGCAGTTCTAGAGATGTGGTCAGAGAAGTTTAGTTGGTCATCAATCTTTACTCCAAGGCTTTTCACCATTTTGGATACAGTAATGGTTGCCCCATCCATCTGGATTGAAAAGTTATGATAGAGTCAGGTTGGCAGAAACTTCAAGCATTTAAATAGTGGAGACCAATAGAATTTAAAGCAGATGCCTTAAAGCACTTTAATATATATACACACACACATTTTTAAAATGGAGTGGACAGCATTTTGACAGTGAGCGGGAATGGAAAACCCAGTATATCCAAATATAAAATTAACACACAACAGCATATTTTTGCATGTTCAACCATATCAGTCAGTCACTCTATATACGTTTTCTCATTCGCTTTGAAAACCCGTTTCAATTTCTTTCTATCTATAAACCCAAATGAAGATATTTGAAAAAGGTTGGGAGAAAAAAAAAAAAACAATTTTTTTTTTGTTTTTACTATGGATGTCGGGCGAAGCAGCGGCGCAGTATGTAGTACTGTCGCCCCACAGGAAGAAGGTCGCTGAGTCGCTGGTTTGATCCTTGGCTCAGTTGGCGTTTCTGTGTGGAGTTTGCATGTTCTCCCTGCATTCGCGTGGGTTTCCTCCGGGTGCTCCGGTTTCCCCTACAGTCCAAAGACATGCGGTACAGGTGAATTGGGTAGGCTAAATTGTCCAGTGTATGAGTGTGTGTGTGAATGTGTGTGTGGATGTTTCCCAGAGATGGGTTGCGGCTGGAAGGGCATCCGCTGCGTAAAAACTTGCTGGATAAGTTGGCGGTTCATTCCGCTGTGGCGACCCCGGATTAAAAAAGGGACTAAGTCGACAAGAAAATGAATAAACTATGGATGTCAATAGCTGCTAAACTCAGAAAAGTTTAGAATCACGTAACTTCATTTTTAGGTGAACCACCGTCCCTTTAACCCCAAAGTCACAGTTGCTCTGAATCTATTCATAGTGTGAGTGGACAGATGGTCAGAGCCATATTACACACACACACACACACACACACACTCCGAGTCTTCAGGATCAGCTCTCCAACAAGCAACTGCTCTCGCTCTGGACAAACCGACTTCTAGATTACACTGACAAATTATCTCCTGATATTTCTGAATTGGACATAATCTGATGATCTACAGGAGGAGGAATCAACACTAGAGTTTTAAGCAGCAGTGATTTTAATGCGACTCAGATAGGATTTGAGATAAAATTAATAGTGAAATTAATTTGCAAATACTTCCCAAGTGCTGTGTAGTAGAGAAAAATCAACAGTCTCTGGGTGATTGCACGTAACAATTTTGTGTCTTCTGTATGTTGAGGTTGTTCTGTGTGATGCAATGTTTTTACGAACGATTTGAGAATTTCAGGACTGATTATTCTACTTTAGCCAACTATGTAAAAAATATTAACAAATAAATAAAGTATTGATACGGCACTAAAAATGTAATCAAATGAAAGTAATAGAAAAAAAAATATCGATACAGCAGTAAAAATGGTTTCAAGTGAAAGTAAACAAAATACCGATACTGCACAAAAAATGTAAATAAAAGAACCAGTATGGCACCAAAAATGTATTCAAGTGAAAGTAAAAGTAAACAAAATACCGATACGGCACTAAAAATTTATTAAATTGAAAATAAAAGCAAACAAAATTCCAATACTGCACTAAAAATGTAAATAAAAGTATCGATACGGCACTAAAAATGTATTCAAGTGAAAGTAAATGAAATACCAATACGGCACTAAAAATGCAAGTAAAAGTACTGATAAGGCACTAAAAATGTATTATAGTGGAAGTAAATAAAAGTACCGATACGGCAGTAAAAACATATTAAAGTAAAAGTAAACGAAATACCGATACGGCACTAAAAATGTATTTAGGTGAAAGTAAAAGTAAAGTGCCGATACTGCACTAAAAATGTAAATAAAAGTACAGATACAACACTAAAAATGTATTCAAGTAAAAGTAAACGAAATACCGATACTGCACTAAAAATGTAAATAAAAGTATCGATACGCCACTAAAAATGTATTCAAGTGAAAGTAAATGTAAACAAAATACCGATACGGCACTAAAAATGTAAATTAAAGTATCGATACGCCACTAAAAATGTATTCAAGTGAAAGTAAAAGTAAACAAAATACCGATACGGCACTAAAAATGTAAGGAAACGTAAGGTAAGGCACTAAAAATGTATTATAGTGGAAGTAAATAAAAGTACCGATACGGCATTAAAAACGTATTAAAGTAAAAGTAAACGAAATACCGTTAACGGCACTAAAAATTTAAGTTGAAGATCAAAGTAAAGTGCCGATACTGAACTAAAAATGTAAATAAAAGTACCGAGACAACACTAAAAATGTTTTCAAGTGAAAATACACATTTTAAAACTACTTGAAGCACAACCCCTTAGAATTCCTACTCAATTACAACCATTGGAGTATTGGTATTTGTTACTTTACACCACTGATAAAAAGCACTATAAAAAAACAGATGAATAAAGACATGTGCATGGAGTGACCTTTGGGTTTGCCGGAGTGAGCAGAGACAATACTCTTGGTGAGCTGCTGGAGTTTTCTCTCTCGCTCCTCGAATAGACGGAGGTACATCTCTCTCCAGGACTCGTACTCCTCCAGACAGGCGTTTCTGAACTCCTTCTGGCAGTGTTTCTCCCACAGGTGATCAGTCACACCGATGTACACCTGCACCAAAACCACATACACACAGAGCTGTTTTAGGGCTTGAAAAGCCAATCATAAATACAAACACAACACTTGACATAAGAGTTTGTTTGTTTTTAACTATGCAAAACTAACATGTACTATAAGATACTAAACTATACACCTAAGACAGGCTATACAAGTACTTTTACTATAGTTAATACAACATTATTCTGTAGCATACTATACTCCCATTCCGACCAAATAGTCAAGGAGTTTTGATGCCGTACAATGGCTGCAGAAGGCACAAGATGAGGCTGCATCTGAAAATAGTCCTCAGCTTGGTAACCTGTGCAAGCGTATGGTCATGTAGGTCATACTGGAGCAGACTACTCATTGTGTCTGCTGCAGCCATGGTAAAGCAGCAAAACAGCTTGATTATTATGCCAGAATGAGAGTTTAGTTCATAGCCACATCAGCCTAGAAAATTGCAACTACTAATTTCTGTTGGTCTTAGTACACAGTGTCTCTACAGAAGAGTCTAGCTTTTAATATAGAAATTATCGAAACTCTTTAGCCATTTGAGATTGAAATGCTAATGGTCTAATCAGATTCAATGATCTATGCTATGCTAAGCTAAAAGTGCTCCTGCCAGACCAGAAGATAGATGGATGGATGTAAAAATAAGTTAAAAAAGTAATAAAATAAAAAAATAAAAAGTTAAGCAAAAAACATGATAATAATAATAAATAAATAAACAAACATTTAAAAAATAATAATAAATAAATAAAATATATATAAAAAATTAAAAATATAAAAATTAAATGAAAAAAATCAATTTAAATAAATTTAAATAAATAAATAAATAAAAATGTAAATAAAATGGAATACAAATTAACAAGAAATAAAAATAAATAAAAACAAAAATAAATAAATATATAAATAAAAATAAATAAAATGATAAATATAAATAAAAATAAATGAATAAAAACTAATAAAACTTTATATTAAATAAAAAATAAATCAGAATAAAAATACATAAAAAAAAAGAAAGAAAAATCACACAAATAACTAAAAATAAAAATAAATACAGAAACTCAAAAACAGTTTAATTCTTGGCAGAGCTGTAAAATAAGACAATTTCAAAAAAATACTAAATAAATAAACAAACAAACAAATAAACAAATAATAATAACAACAATACCTGATTTCCACAGGTAGAATGTTCCATAATTGTGTGTTAAAAACATGTTAAAAAAGGGGTGTCAGAACATCAAACTGGTGGTGTTAATACATCTCTTCTATGACATGCAGTATGTCACTATTAAAAGATAAAGGTTCAAGTCTCACAGGATTGCACTCCTCAATGCGCAGGAGCTGTTCAGCCGTGCAGCGCTCCAATACTGGCTCCAAAATCTCAAACGGCACTCCTCCAATTTCATAGAGAGCTGCAAAACATGTACCATTAAGCTGAATTAACTGGCTAGCCAATTAAGCTTCAGTTTAGTTTACACCAGTTCTGGGTTTTAGGTACTTATGCCGTATCAGCAGCATTGGCTATGCTACTATTATACTTGTATTAAGTATATAATATATCATTTACAATCATCACTGTTTCTTAAAAAAATCATGCATTGTACAAATAAATTAAACATACAAATAACAACAATTGACAAATTCAAGATCTTTCAATGCTCAAAGCTTTTTTTAAAACATTTCTCTTTATAGAGTTAGATTTGTTTCTATATTATTTAATCAATATATTTAGTTCATCACTGAATGAGGCTTCTTTACTCTTACATTATTGAGCTGAAGATCATCATGGTGTGTTTTGTACGTACAGTCGATGTTGTTCTGCAGCGCTCGGATGCACTGCTGGTACAGAGTCATCATGGAGGGCAGAAATGCCATCTTGCTGCCCGAATACACCTGCATCTTATTCTTCAGCCGCTGTCCAATGAACATCGGCGCCTCCTCCTCATCCTCACACACTTCAGTCGCTCTTCTGTCATCTGAATTAAAAAAAAATGTTTTACCTTCACAGTTTCAAATTCTTAATTTAAATAAATAAATAAAAAATAAATTAAATGTTTAAACTAATAATAAATAAACACTTACAGAACTCATCAGATCATTTAACTATTGGGCACTGAAATAGTGTTCAAAGCCTTGCTTCTTAATGCCTTTATTACATATAACAACTGAAAGTTCTGTGTTTTGACAATATTGCAAGTTCACTAAAAGCTGGCTGGAATTATTAGATAACTTTAACATAAATATTTAATAATATAACTCATTGTAATACACTAATTGCTATAAGAAATAGTTTATAGGCCTGTTTCTTTTTAGTAAACAAGTATTAGATTTATAGATGTGCATTTTAACAAATTGTCATCTTTCATCGTTTGCAATGCTTCCAAAGTTCATTGTCATTTTTTTCTGTGGTGGTTCATTCTGCATTGGTGACCCCTGATAAATAGGGCACGACGCGGAAGTAAACTGAATAGATGAATTATTTTCTGTAAAGCGGCTTCTAGCCATGACATGTTCACATCAAAACTTTTATAAGAGATGTGTTTAATAATTGTCTCTTAAGTGGCTATTTAAAATACTTGTTACAGACATAGTGTCATTCTGTAACTGTTTTGCAGCATGTGAAATGTCCCAAACACTATTTTTAACTGTAATAAAATGGAAAAAAAAATAGTTTTTACTCTTTGATAGTAAAGTAAAAATAAATCTATATTAAATATGCATTAAAAACAGACAGGAAAAAGTGTTATGAAAATTTGGACCACAAGTCCACATATATGGACATCATTTTTCTCTAAAAGTACATCATCTCAAAAGATGATACTTAGATTTTTATTCTAATTAGGTTCCAATCATAGATATATACACTAGATATCGCATAGGGACCCTGAGCATGCGTCAATAGCGCCGCCACATTGGTACAGTGCTCCCAGGACAAATGTCACTCAACCGCACAAGTCAAGACAGTGTTATTATGTGAAGATGCGGGACTTTAGCGCTGTCTACAGGTGTAGAAATGAGCAAACAAAGAAATCAAAGCACAAAGGCAGAACATTTCATAGGTCAGATTAAGATTTTTTGTGTTTTTGTATGTTCTGAACTTTTGTGCTAATCAGCTAACGTTATTGATGATAACAGTCACTTACTGCATTCACCATACGGCAAAGCAGCTCCAGCTCGCACTAAACACTCGGCTTATGCTAGTTTTGTTGAATAAAATCAGCAAACAATGCAAAAGAAATAGGACAACGAGATGCTGCGCTGCCAGAAACTTGTGTTATTGTCTGCTAACGTTAGTGAAAGAGTCGTTCGGGGGATTCATTCTCAAACGAATCGCTCCCTCCGTCAGTATGAGGAGTGAAAGCAGGAGAGGAGCTGTGTTTCAGGACATGATTAGATCAGATTTAACAGGGAGGGTGAATAGTACATTTCTGTACACACAAACACAAGCTTTTTGTCAGGAATGCCCGTGCGGTCACTGATCCATCAATGTAGAAAAGTGATGTAAAATTAAAAGTTTCGTAATTAGAAAAAAAAATTACACACTAACATCCAGGAAAACTCCCGATCATAGATATATGTGTATATGTGTATATCTCTGGCTTTGGATGGCCACAGTCCTCCACTGTACCTTGGTCCCGCATTCATTTCAAAGGAGCGCTACCCTGTAGCAAGATGGCGGCGCTATTGACGCATTCCGTCCAATAGACAACAATAGGCCAGGCGACATCTAGTGTATATATCTATGGGTTCCAATAAGCCCAAATAGCGAAGAATAATAAAAAAACACATGTAAAAAAACACCTTAAACCTTGAGTGGTTAAAGACCATGGCTGCATCCGAAACCGCCTACTACTCAGTAGGTACTGCATTAGAATTTAAACGTACTACTCAGCCGTTAGAAAAGTATGTTCTATACAGTATAAATGTGAGAAGTATGAATGGAAATCGAACGTACTACATCCTCCATTTTGTCATGGTCACATGACCTACCTGCGTCAGTTGTGTCGCTTCTCTCCCATTCACGAATTCTCTCACGGGACATCATGGGATAGCGTGCATGGGATGCGCACTTTAGAATCTCGCCGGAAGTAGTAAGTCCTCCGGGTTCTTCTCGCATACTGATTTTCGAATTCTATGAATTCGGACATACTACTCGGCTCGCATGCTGATTTTAGCGTACTGTATAGTATGGAAGTATGCGGTTTCAGACGCAGCCCATGACTCCTTGTGTCAGTGCGAGTCTGAACAGCCACGCTGCGTGCCACAATAGTTTTAATAACTCACCTCCAATAACTGATCACTTTTATCTACCAATATTTAATAGAAATACACCAGTGCATTTCATTACTCTGAAAATCATTTCATAAATCATCCATTGCAAGATTAGGGACAGAAAAATAAAAACGCTCACCTTTCTTTTCACTGAAGTACTGATACTGAGAAAGATCCTCGCATTCAGGAAGACTCATTGGTAAAGGGACGTTCAGCAAGTCCATCACTGACTGCTCAGGAACCTGCAGATAAAGCCACAAATTACTCCTTTTCTCAAACGTGACTTGCTTTAGAGAAAGAATATATTAGCCACTGTTTTCCAAATAAAACCAGGACTAAACCGGATACTGATGCTAAAAAAAAAAAACTAAACTAAGATTACAAAAGCTGTGCAATTAAAATCAAATATAGCAACATTCTCAGTGTTTCCCAACCATGTTCCAAAAAGCACACCGACAGTACACATTTTCAACCCCTTCCTAACCAAACCCCAATCAGAACATTAGAAGAGACTCCAAAACCTGAAATGAATGGGTCAGATAGGAGAGACATCCAAAATATGTACTGCTGGTGTGCCTCCAGGAACAGGATTGGGAAACACTGGTCTACCTAACTGATCCAATGGAACTTATACTATAACATTCATTCATTAATTCATTCATTTTCCTTCAGCTTAGTCCCTGATTATCAGGGGTCGCCACAGCAGAATGAACCATCAACTATTATAGCATATGTTTTGTGCAGCGGATGCCCTTCCAGCCGCAACACAGCACTGGAAAACACCCATTCAGTCACATTCACACACACCCATACCCTACGGCCAATTTAGTTCACCCACTTCCCCTAAAGCGCATGTGTTTGGACTTGTGGGGGAAAACGGAGCACCCAGAGAAAACCCACGCCACTACGAGGAGAAAATGCAAACTCCACACAGAAACACATTTAAACCACAGTAGTCAACATTAAGCGGTCTTGATCCACTTCAAATGTTGACTACTGTACATTTTGGATATACTTATAAATGTTTGGAGAGAAACACCAGTCGCACTTGTTTTTGATGCACCGCTGTTATTGGCTCCTCCGTCACAGCTTTGCTCATCTTCACAAGAGACACGCTCGAGCTTTCTTTGTGTGTGGTTTTAATTCTCTTGGAATTCTTGGAGACGTTGAAGCTTTTCTTGCGTTTGGGAGGCTCCAGGTCGTAACTTAGATACGCTTCGAAAGACATGGAGGGATTTTCACAGATGTCCTCAAGCTTTCCTTGAATCTCCAGAGCTGTGGGTTTGTCTCTAGCCTTCCTCCTGTCTTTCTTGCAAGCATCTCCATTCTTATCTCTGGTTACTTTTAAAGACTTCTCAAGTTTCTTCTGTTTTTTTGTCACACCAGAAACACTCTCAGTTGTTTTGCTTTCATGCTTCTTTTCCTTGCTATGGTCTGATCCGTGAGTCCGTGAGCCCTGATTCAAACTCGAATCTTTCTTTGGCTCCTCATTATCACTATCTTCCCCATTCGAGATCATTTTATATTTACTAGACTTCGTTTTGCATTTGATGTCAACAATCGGTGATGATTTCTTTTCAGCTTTTGAATTGTCCAGTTTTGGCTTCTTTCTAGAATTGCTGCGGTCTGAAATACGGCTGTTCTCCTTTCTACGGCTTTCATTTTCTTCTTTATTGAGCTTGTCATTTTGGGTTTGGCAGTCTTCAGGGTTTCCTTCAGTCAAACTGCAAGGAATATATGTAAAAACATTGTTAAAAGACATGCACTACCTGACCAAAAGTCTTGTTGTCAATCCCAGTTGTAAGTAAATAACAACTTGACTTTAACTTGACTAGTTGATCATTTGGAAAAGTGGCAGAAGTTCAATTTTTCCTGATGAATCATCTGTCGAACTGCATCTTAATCATCACAAAAACTGCAGAAGACCTGCAGGAGCCAAGATTCTCATTGAAATCTGTCAAGTTTGGTAAAGGAGAAGTCATGGTTTGGGGTTACTTTCAGTATGGTTGTGTGCGAGAGATCTGCAACATCAACAGCCTGAGGTATCAAGACATTTGTGCTGCCCATTACATTACAAACCACAGGAGAGGGACAATTCTCCAGCAGGATAGCGCTCCTCTTACTTCAGCCTCCACATCAATGCTCCAGGTTGCTCAAGGTGCTCCAGGTTTGGCCAGCCCAGTCACCAGAAATGAACATTATTGAGCATGTCTGGGGTAAAATGGAGGACGCACTGAAGATCAATCCAAAGAGTCTTGATGAACTCTGGGAGTCCTGCAAGAAGCTTTCTTTACTGTCCTAATTAAACAATTAAATCAAGACATGATCATATTTTATTTTGGTAAAATAAACGTAATCTAGAGGCCTTTGCCTTTCATATAAGCCACTTTCTGATACCAAATGATCGACTAGAAGTCAAGTTATTATTTGTTGTTTCCTAAAACTTGGATAGGAGACAAGACTTTAGTTTATTATTTTTAATTATGAAGTAAATTATTGATTAGAATGAGCAGATGATACCTTAATGAGCCTTTTGGAACAAGTGCTTTCCAGCGGTTAACCAATACTTTTGCCACCTTTCCTGCTTCATCGTGCTTCCGGAAGGAATTGACAACTTTTCCGATTCCAGTTTCCTACAAAACAAAGCATGCATATTTATGGTTCACAAGACTAACAGTTTAAGAGTAAAAGGGTTTAATAAACACAACAGAGAACACTTACAGCAAGAATTTCAAGTGTGATGTCCAATACTTCAAGTTTATTCAAGATTTTCAGCAGCTGAAATAGAATGGGATCAATTAAATCATCCAAGACAAAGCATTAATTAACTTGTTATATGTTAAGCTATACTTTGCATTTTTTCCAACTAATATTAGAATTCCAACAAGCTGTTCTATTAGATTATGAATTACAATAGGGTGCAACTCTAATTATAAACAAAAATGTTCATCGCGATTGCAATTTCACCAGATGACTTGAACTGGGTCATAATTTTTTAACGATCGGGGGGATTTTTTAAGCAAGTGCAATTTGCATATTAAAGTTTTTAAAAAAAGCTACAAGCGAAAATAAAGAGAAAATAAGAGAAAAGATTTTAAAAATTCTTTAAGGTTTTCGGGAAAGTCGTTTTCAGGCACAGAAACAAATTAAATCAAATTATCAAAAGTAAAAATAACATTGAAAAAAAAAAGACTATAAATTCTTCATCATTTTAATAATTAAATGCATTTATTCTTTCTGAATTGCAGTTCACAACACGTAATTTGTGGAATCATTGTAAAGTCATTGCAAAGTGTTTTAATAATATAGCAGACATTTTATATTTAATTTATTTTATATTCAATTATTCTGTTCCTGTACCCAAATACTGTTAGACTTCCAAGAAAACCAAGAACTTCTGTTCATTTCATGTGTATCTTTGCTCTACTGTATCTATCTATGATTGAAATTATATTTTATTCAATACTCTACAAAATCATCCCATTCATTCATTCATTTTCCTTTGGCTTAGTCCCTTTATTTATCAGGTGCCACAGCGGAATGAACCGCCAACTAATCCAGCATGTTTTACACAGTGGATGCCCTTCCAGCTGCAACCCAGTGCTGGGAAACATCCATACACTCCAGCCAATAAAGTTATTCCAATTCCCCTATAGCGCATGTGTTTAAGAGTATATACAGGAATCAGAGAGTGAAATTCAATACTTTCAAGACCTCTTTTTAAGACTCTTTCCATACATTAACACCTTAAAACCACTTTAGGTTTCAACCGGAAACACTGGCGAGATTTTAACTTCCAGTATATTTATTAATGTAAGAAACTTATAAAAAAACTAAAACATCATTCACATATTGAATACATTAAATCTAGCTAATTCAGCAGGTTGGCGCTTATAGAACTGCAGAAGTATTAGTGTTGCCTCGGTTACTGCTGTAAACAAAGCAGCATGACATCAAATCTAGCAGGATTGCATTGATTTTATAAACTATGCAGCATCCTGATATCCACTGATTTAATTCAGGCAAACTTTAGCATACAACCATTCATTGCATAATCAAAAGTTACATCAAATTTATTACCTTGCAAAATGGCATTTAAAATTTTTAAATATTTTTTTAGGGGCCTTAAATTTCTCTACATTGATTTATCAACTTTTAATACTTTAAGACGCCGCGGACACCCTGTCTTTGGACTGTGGGGAACCCGGAGGAAACCCACACTGACACGGGAGAACATGCAAACTCCACACAGAAATGCCAACTGGCCCAGACGGGACACGAACCAGCGACCTTCTTGCTAACCACTGTCTCCAGGTTCATCCCAATCAATTGAAAACAATGATTTTTTTTTTCCAAAGACAGCGATTCAAGCCAGCAGATTTATACAGCAATACTGTTTATAAGAATCGCAGAAAAACTAAATATTGCAATGTAAAACATCTTTTAAATATCACACAGTCTCAGTAATAACGCTGAATCGAAACTATTAATATCACTTATTTATATATTCTAATAATCACAGATCAAAATAAGCAGTTTCATTTGTACACTGAATTATTGAATACATATTTTGACCTTTTCACATTTGTATTTGATGCATTGTAATACTTTCCTTGCACAAAACGCGTTCAATGCACATAAAATCCGACTTAAAATGTTCTAATAGGGAGATCTCATTGCTGAATTATAAATAAAATACTCAATTAAATTACAATAAATGACATCATCAAACGTTTCTAAAAATCTGTTGTGAATTTCATTAGAGGTTTTCTAAAAGTGGTCGGGATGTCCCACCCATGCACATGGCCGTCTCAAAATCGGACTTTGCTGAGTGAGCGCTCTGGTCTGGCACTATGTATGGAGAAACCTCAGCCAGGGGGCTATAAATGGGCAATGCAACAGTAACGCCCACTATCCCTACTAGTAAAACAGGAGATCCCGCACACGTGCAGTTGACAGGATGATGCATTGTGCAATCACAGCGAGCAGAATAATGGGTTGAAGATGCACTACGAAAGTGAGCGTGTTTCATGGTAAGCTGCTTTAGCAAAAGTAAAACCCCAGCACTGAAAACTGACTGACATACAACATGAGGGACAACTGCGGGTTTATTTTTAGAGAGGATCCTCCCCCACAAACACCTCCAGCTTTCCTGTCAACAGCTGCGGACATACACACTTCTCCATTCACAATAACGATATTTCTTAACCCTTGTGTACTGTTATGTTGGGGGGCTGTTTTTTCACCAATGGATTCCATTATAATGACATGTTTTGACAGCAAAGCCATGACAGCATATAATCATGCTCATTTTATGGGTCATTTAATGGCTTTTCGATGACAATTTAACCAATTCAGAAATAAAATTCCACAGAAAACACACATTACTTTGCCAAGTCTTAGATTTTTTTTACCTAAATGTTATTAGGAAAGATATATTTTGTGCAACATTTTATAGCTGGTTTTGATTTGTCAACTCAAATTTACCCCATTTACTCACACTCAATGTTCATAAATTTCTTTGTTCTCTAGAACAGTGGTTCTCAAACTGTGGTACGTGTACTAGAGGTCTGCATTCCCGCGGCTGTCCCGTGGGCGCCGCGGGACCCGACCAGATTTCTGCGGCGCGGGAATAAATTTCCGAATAAATCGCAGGAGCGGTCGGCAACGGGTTTAATTTGGGACGGGAGCGGGCTGTCTAGCAATATCTCGGATATTGCTATGCGAATGAGAGAGAGATCTTTGCCTGTGTGTGTGCTTGGTGCTTGTGTATGTTAGTGCGCGCGCACGAATGAGAGAGAGAGAGAGCTTTCCCAGATAGCAAAATACACTTGGGCCAGTTCCGGCTAGATTCCACTCGGCCCGGCTCCGGCTGCCGGACTCGGGCCGGATGCTTGTGGACTCACTGCCCGATTCCGGCCCTAATCAATCGGGCCAGATGCGGCGGCCGTAAGCGAGCCGGAATCGGCCCGAGAGTAATGTGCGCTGCGGCCCGGAGCTGGCGCGACTCAGTATTTATATACCTTTATATAAAACCTTTTGGTATTACATTGGTACTTGATACATGGTATCATAACCCTTTGAGTTGATATAACAGCAAACGGCTGTGTGTCTGCTTGGTGCTTGTGTGTTTGTTAGTGTGCGCGCGCGTATAAGAGAGAGAGCTTTGTCTGTGTGTGTGTGCTTGGTGCTGTGTGTGTGTTTATACAGACAGCTTGGCTGTCTGGACTGTATAGCTGGGTGATTTTCGGTTTTGTTCTCCCCCGCTCTTTAGCGGGATCGGGCGGCCAGAAAACGGGGTGGGTCGGGCAGCGGGAAAACAAATTGTTAATATAAGCGGGAGCGGGCGGGATTCAAAATTTAGTCCCGCGCAGATCTCTAACGTGTACCACTAGTGGTACGCGGGCTTACTTCTAGTGGTACGCAGAGTAATCACTGACCAAGGAAAGAAAAAATTTAAACATTTTTAATCATTTGATGCGTACGATAACACCAATGTGATAAGCATTGGCTGTTCTCTAAAGCCTACGATTAAAGAGCTGTGCTTAGAATGCTTACTTTAGTGCAGCAGCTGCTAAAAATTGAACCCACAGGCTATTAAAATGAGTAAGAACTGCAGCATGATGCGCTTATGTATTTCAGGCGTACCCAGTTAAAAAAATCGTAACTTTTCAGAATGCTGCACCGCAAATCACGTGACAAGAACCGACTGATCAGCTTCATATTTTGTATGGAATATAATTTAGTTAGACTAATTATCTCAGACAAAGAACAACCAAAAACTGCAGTGCTTTTTAATTTTTTCCATGAATAAAACTTGTATCAGAGTGCTGCAATGTTTTGTTAGCTTGACATCCTCTGAGAAAAATGGGTTCCCTAGTAATCTACATACACGTTTAGATTTCAAAAAGTTTTACAAATATGTCATATGTACATGCAATATATATTTCAACATTTATCAAAAATTGTATAAATATGAATATGACTCTACCTCGAACTGTGCAGTGCTGTAGCTGCTTAATTTGGCCAAATACACTACTTTATTTCAATACTTGTACTTTTGGTGTTACTTGGAGAGACCTTTTTTTTTTTTTTTGAGGTGGTACTTGGTGAAAAAAGTTTGAGAACCACTGCTCTAGAAAATAAAACAAACATTATGAAGTAGTAGTTTGAGGACTAAAGCAGCCAATGACATCCATAGTATAAAAAAATACTATGGAAGTCAATGGCTGTTTTTTTTTTTACGATTCTTCAGTATATCTTCCTTTGTTTGTGGTAAACGGGTATTGAAAAAGAATTGGGGTAAAGCTGGTTTGAAGCTGATTAAAGTCAGTTTTATATTCACACATTTGGACTCTCAATTATATAATTTCAGACAATTTTCAGACAACATTGCTCAGTTGTTTTGAAGTCATACTTGCATGCCATTTCAGACCCGATATTCAAAGTATCATGGTGAACAATACAGGGAGCTTCTCAAAAGTTCTCACTGAATGAATTTTAACGTTACCTCAACTGAAAAAGAGAAGGACGAGTAAATGAGCATTTAATTTTTTGGGTGAACTACCCCTTTAAGCTATCAAACAAACTTAAAATGGGTACAAATAGCCTAATAAGGGAATATTAAACGTATTATATGTATAAAAAACTTCGCAAAGCAGTCTAAATTTAATTTATTGAACTGAACAATTTATTTAAAACCTTGTAGATCATGAAATAAAGCCTTTTGATTTCTAATTGGCAGTGTCTGAGGAAAGAGAAAGCCAACATAGCATGGACAACAAACCACATCTTCCTCCTACCGTGTGTCCATCATTACATTCCTTCAGCTGACGTTTCAATTGCAAAACCTTTTTCACATCAGCTGCGGCCATGTCGGCTCCTCACGCGCCAAACCTGCACTTGTTTAAACCGCGCCATATTTCTTTCGTCAGCTTTATGGGCGGAGACGGAAAGTGGATGTGGGATATACTACCTGGTTGGAAAAGCCTCACAGGATCCATACACACAGTTAAAACCCCTCGTGAAGGCGTCAACGGCTTACAGGTTCAAGCAACCACGCTTCATGGTCAGATTGTACTCATATCTTCGATTAAATCTTCAGCACACTGAAGTGACAAAACTAGCGACTGTACGTTTGTTGTTGCGTGTCTGCGCATGCGCCAATGTTGCTGTGTAGCAGCATAAAACATTATATATATATATATATATATATATATATTTTTTTTAAATCATTACTAAAGTTTATTAAGTCGCAGAATGCGAAATAGGCTAGTTAAATTTTGCCAGCTGAACATTTAATTTTTATTATTTATTTTAAACTAGCGAATTCTTCTTGGAAATTGTACATTATATTGCGTAATTTAATGTCACCCATCTAGGACCACAGAGTTTTTTTGGTTTGTTAAAATAGGAGAATATTTGGCGATTATACAACTATTTGAAAATGTGAGGGTGAAAAAAATACAATAAACATTAAATATTATTGATATTAAAAATAAAATAGGCCTATTTTTATTATTATGATTATTTAGTTTATAGGGGTGCAGAATGCGAAATGGGCCAGGCTAGTTAGCTAAATGTAGCCAGCTGAACATTAGCTTATAAATATATTAGCCTATTTATTTTTGTTTGTTTAAATACTGAGGGAATTTTATAAATAAAGGAATGCAAACAGACCAGGCATTTTTAAGGTTCATCAGGCACAAAATTTATCCTGTATATTGACATTGTCTCGTGACGCGAGAATGTGAGGGTGAAAAAATACAATACAAATTCAATATTATAATAATATTGATAATAAAAATATAATAGGCCTATTTTTATTCTTATTATTAATGATAATTCAGTTTTATGGGGTTGCAGAATGCGAAATGGGCTAGCTAGGCTAATTAGCTAAATGTAGCCAGCTGAACTTATAAATATATTAGTCTTTTTATTTTTTGTTTGTTTAAATAATGAGGACATTTTATAACCAAAGTAAATGCAAACAGACCAAGTTATTTGAAGTTCATCAGGCTACTTGTCAAAAAGTATGCTGTATGTTGTCTCATGAGAATGAGACAACACGAGAATGTGAGGGTGAAAAAAAAAGGCTAAGCTAATTAGCTAAATGTAGTCAGCTGAACACTAGCTTATAAATATATTTTCCTATTTATTTTTTGTTTGTTTAAATAATGAATAAATTTTAAATCATTAAATATTAAATCCTTATTATAATAATATTAATTTTCTTTTCGGCTCAGTCCCTTTATTAATCTAGGGTCCCCACAGCGGAATGAACCGTCAACTTATCCAGCATATGTTTTACGCAGCGTATGCCTTTCCAGCTGCAACCCATCACTGGTAAATATCAATACACGCACACACACACTACGGACAATTTTGTTAGCATATCCAATTTACCTCCACATGTCTTTAGACTTGTGGGGAAAACGGAGCACCCGTAGGAAACCCACGCCAACGTGGGGAAACCATGCAAACTCCACACAGAAATGTCAACAGACCCAACTGAGGCTCGAGCACCGACCTTCTTGCTGGGAGGCAATCGTGCTACCCAGTTTAATGGGGTTGCAGAATGTGAAATGGGCTAGGCTAATTGTAGCTAAATGTAGACAGCTTTATAAATATATTTTATTATATTATTTTAATATAATAAAATAATAATTTATTATTTTATTTTATGTTTGTTTGTTTGTTTAAGTAATGAGTAAGATTTAAACTGAAGTAACAGACCATATATTTTTAGGTTCATCATTAATTCTGCTAGATATTGTCATTGTCTTGTGACGCGAGAATCTAACCAAGTATGTGCAGCAAGTAGCCAAATATAGTTTCGAATTTGTGCGTTAAACTATTTTATTTAATTTAAACTCCTTCTAAAAGCATGCTAGGCTACTTTATGAGCGTCCCGCTGAAATGCACCGGAGAGAAGGAGGAGTTAAAGTTCAGTCTAACCGGAGCCCTGAGTAGCTCCTCTCTCTCCTGCACTCTCTCTCCGAGGTGCAAGTCTGTCTTTCTCCTGCACCCACTTCATCTCCACATCGGTAAGGCTATTATATCCTCTTTAAAATACGTATTCTGTTGTTATTTTGCAGCACTTTCAACACAGAATTATCTAATCAAACCCATTTTGGCTTAATACATTTCTTGAACTTTGATAGCACTGCTTGAGTTGCTAGTCCTAAATTAAAGGCCTTTTATTGGCATCAGTGGTACCATGAAAAACTTTGAACATTTATAAGACATTTTCCTTCTAAAAGAGGTTGTTTTGTTGGTTATTTAGATTATTATATATTTAAATTGTTTGATTATTGCATATTTTTACCATTAGAAACAATCGCTGTGTTCTTTGAGTAACCTAAACTGCAATTACAGCATAAAAATCACCTGAATAAACTTTATATTCATATTTTTAAGGCTCTTGAGGTCAGAATTTTCACTTGGATATTAAAAATCTGAAAGTAGAACTTAATAAATAATGTAAATAAATAAAATAGCTGCTGGTGGTAATTAAAGGTTTTGTCCTGAATGCTTGGGAATATGCATTCACAAATAAATATGTACAGTGTGAACAGCATGTAGACCCTAGTTAAATGATTTTATTTTCAAATATATAAATGAATACCACACAAAGAAAGTATGTTTTAGTACTGAAAGGACAAATGTGGTTAAATGACTTGCAGTCTATAAAAGGAACCTGAGAGCAATGGTACTCTGCCTTTCTATTCTCGGCCGTAGTTGTGATAACTTGTGACAGATGCAAAGAGAGGAATGCTGAGGTGATAGCAACCCTTAAGAGTTAATTTTAGTATTTAAGGAGCATTAGGCAAGAGCTTTACACGTCCTGATGACTTTAGGTTTACCATTATTCATTCGTTTTTTAGTCTTATAAATTAGTTTTGTTAGGGTAACCCCAATAGTTAAGCATCATCAGCACACGTGGTTTTGAAATAGGAGACGTCTATTCACACTACAGGCTTTAGAGGAGTACTTCAGGCAAACAATCTGTTGTAGTGTTGCTTGAAATGGTTGTATAATTTAATTTAATAGTATTTTGGTTTAATTTATTGATAAGAAACAGCATTGGAAAGTGTCTTAGGAGGATCTCTTCCTCAATATTGAATGCATATTGTTGCATAAATCGTTGAACTAACACTAAATCTTGCTTTTAAATATTTGGGAGATGTGCATTTATATAGTTTGACCAATCAAAGCCTGAATAATACAATATAGTGTGCTTTCACACTAGCACTATTAGTCTTTTAAACTAGTTTTGTTAGGGTAACCCCAATAGTTAAGCATCATCAGCACACATGGTTTTGAAATAGGAGACCTCTATTACTACACTACAGGCTTTAGAGGAGTACTTCAGGCTGACAATCTGTTGTTGTGTTGCTTGAAATGGTTGTTAAATTTAATTAAATAGTATTTTTGTTTAGCTTATTAACGAGGAACAGCATTGTAAAGTGTCTTAGGAGGATCTCTTGCTTAATATTGAATGGATATTGTTGCATAAATTTGTCGAATGAACATTAAATCTAGAGGAATTGAATAGGTTAAATTGGTCGTAGTGTATGTGTGAGTTTGTGTGTGAATGAATATCTATAGGTGTTTCCCAGTACAGGGTTGCAGCTGGAAGGGCATCCGCTGTGTAAAACATTTGCTAGACAAGTTGTTGGTTCATTCCGCTGCGGTGACCTCTGATAACTTAAAAGACTAAGCCGAAGGAAAATTAATGTATAAATAGAACAGCCGACACTGAAAATACATTGATAGTTAAAATGTCTTTTTCAAAAATAAACTCTTGGGGTATTACTACAAGTCAAATAGTCTTAAAAACAAAATTATGCTTGATGCAATTGTTGTGTTAACCCATTTCTGTGTCAAATATGGACAAACCCAATGTCTGGGTTAAAAAAAAAGTGTTATTTAAATTGAATAGAAACCAAAATGTCCATAATTGTCCCAACACTGGGTTAATTATTGTGGCAAGTTAATTATACTTTGCATTATCATGTATAAAATGTTCTGTTTATCTAAGTGTACATTTTGACCTTTATTTTGGTGATGACCAAAATATGTTCAAGGGGACCTATTATGCCCCTTTTTACAAGACGTAAAATCAGTCTCTGATTTCTCTAGAGAGGTGTGTGTGTGAAGTTTCAGCTCAAAATACCACACAAATAATGTTTTGTAACTCTCTGAATCTGCCTACTTCTGATTTTGGTGACTGTCGCTTTAAATTCAAATGAGATTGTGCTCTTTTCAAAAGAGGGGGCGGAGCTACAGATGCCTCTGCATCAGCATAGTGGCAGATACAAAAACAAGGGCTGTTTCTCAATATGTGTTCTTCAGCGGTCTTGCGTCCACGTGTAACGTCATCATCAGCTGCCAAAGTTCAGTTCCAATACTCAAGACCGCAAGAACAGAGGATGCACGAAACCTCCCGGATGTGATCTTGATATCGAGAACGCACTGATGCAGACTTGAGCACCGAACTTGCTCTGGACGTCCCAGAAGTCCTTGCGACTTGAGATGGGAAGAGCAGCATTTTATCTAGATTTTTTATTAAAGTTCAGAGATTTTAATTATTTACGTCAGGAGTTTCTCTAAATGACACGGTGAAAGTAAACATTAACAGGAATATCTCAATAAAGGAATAAACACATTAAGGGTGTTTGTTTGCTGAAATCCGTATTAAAGTCTGTTTTATTTATATTGTGCAGAGTATATTGATAATAGCAAGGCAGTGGCGCAGTAGGTTCGAATCTCGGCTCAGTTGGCGTTTCTGTGTGGAGTTTGCATGTTCTCCCTGCCTTCGCGTGGGTTTCCCCCACAGTCCAAAGACATGCAGTACAGGTGAATTGGGTAGGCTCAATTGTCCGTAGTGTATGAGTGTGTGTGTGTGTGAATGTGTTTGTGGATGTTTCCCAGAGATGGGTTGCGGCTGGAAGGGCATCCACTGCGTAAAAACTTGCTGGATAAGTTAGCCGTTCATTCCGCTGTGGCGACCCTGGATTAATAAAGGGACTAAGCCGACAAGAAAATGAATGAATGAATGAATATTGATAATGTTTTTATGCAAAGTATATATTTTGAAAAGGGGGGAAACAATAAATCGTTGTATGAATGCTGTAATGTTTAAATAATTTACCATTTAAAATGCGTAAAGGTCACGTGACCATCAGGAAGAACGCAGCATCTCATTTCTCAAAGGACGCGTTCTCTGCCCTCGCGGTCTCCTGAGTTCGTCCTGAGGACACCTGGCAAGACCGCTCTCCACAAGAATGCAAGTTCGTTCTCTGCGTTCTTGGAATTGAGAAACAGCCAAGACTAATGTCCTTTGCTAATGAGGGAGACATAGTCACCAGTGGGCGGGGCTTTCCCTCTCTGATGACACGTACAAAGAGAGAACGTCAATTAAAGTATTTCTTCAGACTGTTTTTATTAGGTGTGATTATAAATGTATAAATTGTTACCATTAGAGGTTATAGTCACACACTACCACACAACTTCTTATAAAAGTGATTTTCCATAAAAGTTCCCATTTAATTCCGATGTTCTCATTCTTCCCTTTAGGTCTTGGCTGTGACCCATCACTACAGTCATGGCACCCAAAAAGAACAAGGCGGCTAAGAAGAGCAAAGCCGATATCAACGAGATGACGATCATGGTCGAGGACAGCCCCTCCAACAAAATCAACGGGCTCAACACGCTCCTGGAGGGCGGAAACGGCTTTAGTTGCATCTCCACCGAAGTCACCGACCCCGTCTATGCACCAAACCTCCTGGAGGGTCTGGGCCACATGAGGCAGGACAGCTTCCTCTGTGACCTCACGGTAGCAACCAAATCCAAGTCCTTCGACGTTCACAAAGTAGTGATGGCATCCTGCAGCGAGTACATCCAAAACATGCTCCGGAAGGATCCGTCTCTAAAGAAGATTGAGCTCAGTGATTTATCCCCAGTTGGTTTGGCTACAGTCATCACTTATGCCTATTCTGGAAAACTGACCCTGTCTCTATACACCATCGGCAGCACTATATCTGCAGCCTTGCTCCTCCAGATCCACACTTTGGTGAAAATGTGTAGTGATTTCTTAATGCGTGAGACTAGCGTGGAGAATTGCATGTATGTGGTCAACATTGCCGACACGTACAATCTAAAAGAGACGAAGGAAGCTGCTCAGAAGTTCATGCGGGAGAACTTCATTGAGTTCTCCGAGATGGAGCAGTTCCTCAAACTCACCTACGAGCAAATTAACGAGTTCCTCACAGACGACTCACTTCAGTTGCCTTCAGAGCTCACGGCTTTCCAGATCGCAGTCAAGTGGTTGGATTTTGATGAAAAGAGGTTGAAGTACGCTCCTGATCTGCTGTCCAACATCCGTTTTGGCACCATCACCCCCCAGGATCTTGTTAGTCACGTGCAGAACGTTCCCAGGATGATGCAGGATGCCGAGTGCCACCGTTTGCTGGTCGACGCCATGAATTACCACCTGCTGCCGTTCCAGCAGAACATCCTTCAATCCCGGAGGACCAAAGTTCGTGGAGGTCTCCGAGTTCTGCTTACTGTTGGCGGACGGCCTGCGCTGACCGAAAAGTCTCTCAGCAAGGACATTCTCTACAGGGACGAGGATAATGTCTGGAACAAGCTGACGGAGATGCCTGCTAAGAGCTTCAATCAGTGTGTGGCCGTTTTGGACGGTTTCCTTTACGTGGCTGGAGGAGAAGACCAGAATGATGCAAGAAACCAGGCAAAGCATGCAGTCAGCAATTTCAGCAGGTAAGATTATGCATCGTTTTGGTTATGAAACTGTTTATTGTCGGCTAGGCATGAAATATTGCATTGAATTAGTGTCCAAGTTCAACATCCAGAATTGGGCTCAGATGCAAAACAAAATTCCCACCAAGCAATGTTGTGTTTTATAGGTATATAATAGACAGTGGTGCTCAACCCTGCTCCTGGAGATCAAACTTCCTGCAAAGTTCCGCTCCAACCCTGATCAAACACACCTGAACCAATTAATTAGGACCTGAACAGCACTTGATAATTACAGGCAGGTGTGTTTGATATGGGTTACAACTGAAATCTGCAGGAAGGTCGATCTCCAGGAACAGGGTTGGTCACACCTGATCTAAGATGTCTAACAATAATCTAAATATAGGGTAGTCATCAAATGGATACTCATATCTCTGGCCCACACAATCAGATTTTGCTTGGCCCACATACCGCAGTGAATTATGGTACATGACTGGACCAAGTCTGGCATTCAGTCAAGGGCCAAACAAGGATCTAGGCCAAGTCTCAGCCAAGGTAAGAACCCATAACTGAGCCTGTACTGGGCCAGATATGTTGGTGTCTCACGACTGCTATGAAGTTGATAAACCCATGAATCATTGCGCTTTTGGCTTGCTATGGGTGTGCTTTTTCTCAAAGTGACCTGATTGGTCGATTAATTGTTCTTTATTTAAAATAATATAAATGTATTTTAAATGTGGGTCAGGATAGGCCAAGCTTACATGCCCTCGATATCAATTATTAACATCTGGGTCAAATACTACATTTTACTTTTGGCCCAAGTATTGTGTGCCGCCTTAAAGATGGTGCCACCTCTGCCAAACACAGGCCATGTTTGGCCCACATGTTGTATGCCAGTGCCGGATGAATGCCTGCTGTGCCAGATTTATGCCAAATCTGGGCCAGAGTTCTTTGCTGCCTGGGTAGTAATAAATGACTACACATAGGAAGTCTAATCTAATCCAGGGATGCCCAAACTCAGTCCTGTAGGGCTGATGAGTTTAGCTAAAAAACCCAACTAGACACACGTGAACCAGCTAATCAAGCTCTTAAGCTGTGGTCACACTAGAGTTTGAGCATGCAAAATTCTGTCGTACGGCTCTGTGAAAAGGGGCGGATTAAACAAGATGATTAGACATTTAAAAAAGAGAAAGGTCCAGAAAGGTCATGTTTTGATCAATGATTGGTCTCACGCAGTCAAGTTATGCTATTTCTCAGGTCAGAGTTCACCAGGCTTGAACTTTCTGACGCAGCGATCTGCCAAACTTGCCGGATTACCTTGCATTTCTAGTCTGACGCATTCACGCGGGTATGAATGAAAATCTATGGGGAGAAAAGTCCAGTGTGGCCGCAGCTTTAATAGGAATACTAGAAACTTCCAGACAGGTGTGTTGGGGCAAGTTTGAGCTAAACTCTACACCGGCCCACCTGGATTGAGTTTGGGCACGCCAGGTCTAATCTGTCCATTTCAGGGGTTCCCACTCCTGTTCCTGGTGTTCTACCTTCCTGCAGAGCTCAGCTGCAAACTTGATCAAACACACCTGTCTTTAATTACCAAGTTCTCTTTCAGATCCTTCTTAAGCCGCGGTCACACTGGGCTTTTCCTCCCATAGAGGAGTCCGTTCATACGTACGCGAATGCGGCAGACCGGAAACGCAGTATCATGCATTAGGTTTCGCACGTTGCTGCGGTGCAAAGTTCAAGCTTGGTGAACTCTGACCTGCGAAATCGCATCACTTGACTGCGTCAGAACAATCGAGGATCAAAACATGACATCTCTGGACAGAAATTTAAAACACGGAGCAATCGCTCGCTTTTAAAAATGTGTAATAAACTTTTATTTTATATTTTATTTTATAATAAACGTTTAATTTATTCATTGCTTAATGTGACCCATTCATTGCTTAATGAGACCCTTTTCACAGCGCTGCAAGACAGAATATCGTATGCTCAAACTCTAATGTGACCGCAGCTTTAGTTGGTTTAGTTGTGTTTGATCAGGGTTAGAGCTGAACTCTGCCGTAAGGTAGATCTCCAGGAACAGGCCTGCAACCCCTGGTCTATTTGATGACTTTTCTAGTTTTGGATTATTGTCTACAGCCCAGATTTTGCTTAGTTTTAGCCAAGACGTCTACATTTAGATATCTCTATTAAACAGAAAATTTCTTGGTGGGTACATTAAAAATGTATGTTCACGCAATAAACTTGAACTCTGCAAGTTTATACTTCAGCAGACCAGCATGCAGACATTAGGGGTGCAACAATGTGGTGCATGACACAAAAAAACTTCTTGAAACTTCTGGCTTTGTGTACTTCAAATTTTATTGAAACTATATTTATTCTCAAACCTTAAAATATTCACCTTTTGTTGATACCAGAATAAAACTTTACTAGGCATTATAATCCCTGTTGAAAAAACAGCATATCCTGGTCTGTACTGAAGCATGGCTGCTGGTTTAAGATGTTCCTTAGCTGGTCATTTGCAGATTTAAGTTAGTTCTAAGCAGCTACTAGCTCCTATTTATAACCAGCTTAAACAAACTCAATCAGGAGCTATGCTCCATACCTAACATCATACCTTAACATTATTTAATGGTGTTTTAATGGCAAGAATCATTGCATTTTGTACCTTTACAAAAGTGTGTTACCTGCAGACTGTGCTCTAGATTAGTGTTTAACAGTAAACGGCACTCTAGGCTAGTTTTAACAGTAAATGGTGCTCTAGGCTAGTGTTTAATCATACAGTCAAATGCTTACGAGGAAGAACTTGTGTGTTCGGTTGAGCCATGTGAGTTGGCTTTTATGGCACAAGATTAATGTAAACATACTTATAAACCTTTCCTAAGTTTATTAATGATTATTTTAGGTCAAAGTGGTATTTGTAAAGAAGTAGAGTACGGTTGTCTGTAAAGCATAAAGCGCCTTCTGTTGTTAAAAACCAAACTCAGAATCGATTTAAGAGAGAATAGTGATGCATTTTGAAAATATGAAACACAGAATTCATTTCTCAAATTATTTTTTAGCCACAGGTCTAAATATTTGTACATTGACATGTTTATATTAAAGTGAGGCATCGCATTTCTCTCATCAGATACGACCCCCGATTCAACACGTGGATCCACCTAGCCAACATGATTCAGAAGCGTACTCATTTCAGCCTCAACACCTTCAATGGTCTGCTCTTCGCCGTCGGGGGCCGTAATTCTGATGGCTGCCAGGCGTCTGTCGAGTGCTACGTCCCATCCTCAAACCAGTGGCAAATGAAAGCCCCAATGGAAGTCCCTAGATGCTGCCATGCCAGCTCAGTTATCGATGGCAAGATCTTGGTTAGCGGTGGTTACATAAACAACGCCTACTCTCGAGCCGTCTGTTCCTACGACCCATCCACTGATAGCTGGCAGGATAAAAACAGCCTGAGCAGCCCGAGAGGATGGCACTGTTCGGTGACCGTCGGAGATCGTGCTTACGTGCTCGGCGGCAGTCAACTGGGCGGACGTGGAGAGAGAGTAGACGTCTTGCCTGTTGAATGCTATAACCCTCACTCTGGCCAGTGGAGCTACGTTGCCCCCTTGCTGACGGGAGTGAGCACTGCAGGCGCTGCCACCTTGAATAACAAGATCTACCTCTTGGGCGGCTGGAATGAGATTGAGAAGAAGTACAAGAAATGCATTCAGGTTTATAATCCTGATCTTAACGAATGGACTGAAGATGACGAATTGCCAGAGGCTACGGTTGGTATCTCGTGTTGTGTCGTCACCATCCCCACACGCAAAACACGAGAGTCGAGGGCCAGCTCGGTGTCATCCGCACCAGTTAGTATATAAGCAGAGAGAGAGAGAGTGGTGGGTAAATGTATTTGAGTTGCTAAAGGTCAATTTATACTTCTGCGTCAAGTAGGTGCAGTGTTCTGACAATCTGTGCTACCTCCTCAGAATGTGCCATGGGGAGCTCAATCTATCATGTTTCATAAAAAAAATCAGAGGTAGCTCATCTTGTCAGCTTCAAATGTCTGTCAGAATGAACAACCACCTTAAATAAGGGTGTAGGAACAGGGAAAGCTCATCTTGTCAGCTTCATCTGTCTATCGCAATGAACTACTACTTTCAGTAAGGGTGTAGGAACAGAGGTAGCGCATCTTGTCAGCTTCAAATGTCTATCCGAATGAACTATCACCTTAAATAAGGGTGTGGAAAGAGGGGTAGTGCATTTTGAAAACTACTAATGTCTATCTTAAATAACTACCACCTTTAATAAGGGTGTAGGAATAGGGGTAGGGCATCTTGTCAACTTAAATGTCTATCGGAATGAACTACCACCCTAAAAAATGGTGGAGGAACAGGTGTAGCGCATCTTGTCAGCTTTAAAGGTCTATCTGAAGGAACAACCACTTTAAATAAGGGGTAGGAACAGGGGTAGTGCATCTTGTCAGCTTCAAATGTCTATCTCAATGAACTAACACCTTAAACAAGGGTGTAGGAACAAGGGTTGTGCATCTTGTCAGCTTCAAATGTCTAACGGAATGAACTACCACCTTAAATAAGGGTGTAGGAACAGGGGTAGTGCATCTTGTCAACCTCAAATGTCTATTCGAAGGAACTTCCACCTAAAATAGGGAGTGTAGGATCAGGGGTTACGCATATTGTCAACTTCAAATGTCTGTCAGAATGAACTACCACCTTAAATAAATGTGTATGAACAGGGCAGCACATCTTGTCAACTTCAAATGTCCATCGGAATGAACTACCACCTTAAATAAGGGTGTAGGAACAGGGGTAGTGCATCTTGTCAACCTCAAATGTCTATTCGAAGGAACTTCCACCTAAAATAGGGAGTGTAGGATCAGGGGTTACGCATATTGTCAACTTCAAATGTCTGTCAGAATGAAATACCACCTTAAATAAGGGTTTGGGAACAGGGGTAGCTCATCTTGTCAGCTTCAAATGTCTATTTCAGTGAACTACCACCTTAAACAAGGGTTTAGGAACAGGGGTTGCGCTTCTTGTCACCTTTAAATGTCTATCGGAACGATCTATCACCTCAAATAAGGGTGTAGGAACAGGGGTAGTGCATCTTGTCAACCTCAAATGTCTATCCGAAGGAACTACCACCTAAAATAGGGAGTGTAGGATCAGGTGTCACGCATATTGTCAGCTTTAATGAACAGGGGTAGTGCATCTTTTCAGCTTCAAATGTCTATCTCAATGAACTACCACCTTAAACGAGGGTGTGGGAACAGGGGTAGCGCATCTTGTCAGCTTCAAGGTCTAACTGAATGACCTACCACCTTAAATAAGGGTGTGGGAACAGGGGTAGCTCATCTTGTCGGCTTCAAATGTCTATTGGAATGAACTACCATCTTAAATAAGAGTGTAGGAACAAGGGTAGTTCATTCAGTTACATTTTTGAAGCTGACAAGATGGACTACCCCTGTTTCCCTTATTTAAGATGGTAGTTCATTAAATAAGGGTTTAGGAACAGGGGTAGTGCATCCTGTCAACTTCAAAGGTCTAACTAAATAAACTACCATTTTAAATAACGGTGTGGGAACAAGGGTAGCATCAAAGGTCTAGCTGAATGAACTACCACTCTAATAAACAATGAACAAATATCAAATAGTGCATCCTATACACATTTTAAAGGATTCTACATCCTTATTTAGGGTTGTAATTCATTCAGATAGACATTTAAAACTGACAAGATGTGCTACCCCTGATTTTTTTGATGAAACATGACTACCAGTAGCACATTCTGAGGAGGTAGCACAGATCCGGCAAAGCTTCATCACACACTTTGGTCGTGCACACTTCACCATACCAAATAAATGCAACTACATATTTCCGTGATGTGGAATGCAAGGTCTGTGATTGGTCAGATTTGGTAGAGATGACAAAATGTGGGCGGGGCCGACAGTTGTGAGAGAGAGGCAAGTGTTTAACAAGTGTCAAGTCCTATGGAGGAGCACTGTATGGATACGTTTGTTTTGTTTACTCTGTGATTAAAGTTATTAAACGTTCCTGTGGTTTCCCGCCTCTTTCTTCTTTCAATGAGTGGGAGTTTGAGCTACTTATACAGTAGCACTGCACACATTTTTGGCGTAAACCCAAAACACAAAGAAGTTAGACAGTGTTGAACAGAAACTCTACTGCCGACTAGTGTCCACTAGGTGTTATTGCAGAGCAGAACAGACAGAATGCTCACTCACTTACTATCCTTTGACTTAATCCCTGATTTTGTAGTGGTTGCCACAGAGGAATGAACCACCAATTACTCTTGCATAAGTTTTATGTGGTGGAAACAGACAGGATGCAAAAGTATAAATATTCATGACGTACGATACAATGATCACTTGACGCAGAAGTATAAATCAGGCTTTAATATAACAGAGGACACATTTTGATTGTAATATTTGTTAAAAGTTTACTTTTCACACAGATGCTATATTAAAATAATTGTATAAAGTCGTGGCAATCTTGGGTTTTTAAATGCCACAATTGTATACAAATTACCAATTTTTTAGAGTAAGGCACTATTTGAAAAAAAATTAAATAGATAAAGAATATTAAAAATAAGGACTGATGTATTGTAAAGATGGTTCATAGGTTGTGGGAAGATAGAAAGTGAGAGATTTGTCTTGGAGGTAGATTTATAAGCTTATAACGTTAAAGAAAACGCATACAAAAAACTCACATCTGTAGATGATAACAGTCATCAATTTTACTGGGATTATTATTTTTGTTTTTATTACATATATATATATATATATATATATATATATATATATATATATATATATATATATATATATATTTATATATATATTTATATATATATATATATATATATATATATATATATATATATATATATATATATATATATATATATATATATATATATTATTATTTTTGTAAATGCCAAGCAGGCACACAACATCATAAAATGTTAATATTAGGTTAGATTTAGGTCGTGATGTCGGGTAACTAAAGTTCAATGTCTAGCCAGCATCAATGGATGTTATTTTGATGTCCAATAACGACGTCAAAAGACGTTGATATTTGGTTGATTCTAGGTTGTGTTGTAAAGTGATCAAACGTGGAGCCAACATATTAAACCAACATCAAATTGATGTCAAATACTGACTTTTATCAGTCAGGTATGGTGTTGGAATATCAAGCCAGTTCCATGCGTGTTCATTAATAAGAAAAGGTCAGGAGAGGGTTTTCTTCAATGCCAAAAGTATTAGTAATTTATTAGATACAAATGAATAATTCGGTGACAGAGCTCTGGGTTACGTTACCTCAATGCAATACAAGAATTACATTCAAGAGGTTCGTAACTAACATACATTTCCCTGACTCCAGCATATATACACAACTGATATTAACAGCTGGAGTTTTGGTCACGTCATTCTGCAGTGAGTGTTGCACCCAGACATACTTCCTCTTTCTGCAACCCTTCTCTGGATACCAGAACTGAACAATTACGTGCATCTGCAATATATTTCACAACTTCTGTAGCAAGGGCCCCCGCACTATATTCATTATTCTGCTATTTCCCTCTTGTCAGCAGTTCCTTCTTAAAAGTATGCAACATAGTAAAAAATAAGAAGTATGCCTGGTCAATATATGGCATCATACAAAAGAAAAAGATTGATTAATCTGTTGTCAGTCTAAACATTTTTCTAATAAAAAAATTAAAGACACAAAAGTAATAAAAATAAACTCCCTTTTCTTCACAATGGCAACCATCTGATAGACGTCATATTAGTAACATCCACACAACGCCAAGCTGTAACATCATTAGACGTTGATATTTAGTTGTTTTTAGGTTGTGTTGGAAAGTGACCAAAATCCAACATCTGTCAGAAATTGGACACTGATGTTGGGTTCTGATGTCTAACTGGTTTTCATTTTCACTTCCAAAATGCAACGCCCCATGAGATTGCGGTACAACATCAATCTGACGACATGTTGACGTCATTTGCCTGCTGGGTGGGGCCAATTCTCCAGTTAGTCCCTTAATGTGCCAACTGAGGTGATTGCAAACTGTTCTATGATTAATAAACAACAACATAACATATTAAGATAACCACAGATGCTTATATTACGTTATCTCTGATGCTGCCATTTTTTTAAATTTTTTTTTTGCACTGTACATGCGAGCTGTTCATAATTATGTAAAACCCACACAGTGAAGAGTGATTGCCAGGATTTTCATTTCACCTGCACATTTACCTTGCGGGAGTGGGTGTTCATACAACCGGGTAGTTTATTTAATACTTGCTGATGGCTCTTGGAAAATCAAGTCAATTATAAGCAGGGCTCTTGGCAGGAGAAATAACCAAGAACACTGATGTTAAAGTAACTGTTAATGATAACCCAGAGGGCATTGGATAACTGCCCATGTAAAATGTTAGCTGTTCATAACCCAGTTTACACTGTAAAACACAAAGGCAGACGCTGTGAAAGGTAATGATGGGTACAGTGGTGGGAGGTTTTGTAAACTGAGGGAATATATCATGTTTTGGCCTGAACTGTCTGGAGGAAAAGCACAAATATCTGCTGAGCTTCGCGATGGTTCATGATTTTTAATGTTCTGGTTGGAAAACATTGTATGATATGAAATAAATGTGACATTGGAGAGACGACTACTAATTGCTTTAATAAGATATTGCTTATTTAAGGTACATCAATGTTTGCATTTACAATATATACATGATGTTGCTGTCAAATAATAAAGATCTGCTAATTTATTTAAATTGTTGATGTTAAAATGTTGTCTTGTTATTTTCTATCTATCTATCTATCTATCTATCTATCTATCTATCTATCTATCTATCTATCTATCTATCTATCTATCTATCTATCTATCTATCTTATAATAACTAATTTATTTTGTCTTTGCCATGATGACAGTACATCATATTTAAAGTTAACTAGGTTAATTAGGCAAGCCATTTGACAACAGTGGTTTGTTCTGTAGCCAAGCGGAGAAAAACACCTTAAGGGGACTAATAATAATGACCGTAGCAGTTAATATTTTATATTTATTTATTCATTTTTCTTTTCGGCTCAGTCCCTTTATTAATCAGAGGACGCCACAGCGGAATGAACCGCCAACTTTTCCAGCATCTGTTTCACGCGGCAGATGCCCTTCCAGCTGCAACCCATCACTCTGAAACACCTATACACACATTTACACACACACACACACACTACACTATGGCCAATTAGTTTATTTAATTCCATTATAGCGCATGTGTTTGGACTGTAGGAGAAACCGGAGCACCCAGAGGAAACCCACACCAACACGTGGAGAACATGCAAACTCCAAACAAAAATGCCAACTGACCCAGCCTGGGCTTGAACCAGTGACCTTCTTGCTGTGAGGCGACAGTGCTAACCACTAGGCCACCATGCTGCACTCTATTTACTATTTGTTTAGTAAAATACTTCAGACCATACAAGTATAACTGATGCAATATACAGTTGAAGTCAGAATTATTAGCCCCCCTGAATTATTCGCCCCCCTGTTTATTTTTTTCCCCAATTTCTGTTTAACGGAGAACACATTTCTAATCATAATAGTTTTAATAACTCATTTCTAATAACTGATTTATTTTATCTTTGCCATGATGACAGTAAATAATATTAGACTAGATATTCTTCAAGACACTAGTATTCAGCTTAAAGTGTCATTTCAAGGCTTAACTAGGTTAATTAGGTTAACTAGGCAGGTTAGGGTAATTAGGCAAGTTATTTTATAATAATGGTTTGTTCTGTAGACTATCTGGAAAAAATTTAGCTTAAAGGGGCTAATAATATTGTCCTTTAAATGGTTTTAAAAAAAATAAAAACTGCTTTTATTCTAGCCGAAATAAAACAAATGAGACTTTCTCCAAAGAAAAATATTATCAGACATACTGTGAAAATGTCATTGCTCTGTTAAACATAATTTGGGAAATATTTAAAAAAGAAAATAAAAATCAAAAGGGGGCGAATAATTCTGACTTCAACTGTACATCAAATCATGTCAAAAAATTAAACCAGAGGGATTAGTTAAAAGTACCCCAATTCCAAGGGAAAGGGTGGGCTGTTGTGTAAAGCAATACAAGAGCTTTAACTTTAGACCTTAAAGTTCACAAAGTAAACATGCTAATGATGGGCGTTGGAGCTTGTGCTAGCAAACAGATGGCATGACAATGCAGAATTGTATTTATAACAATGACAACGGCATGTACAGCAAATGACTTCTGACCTTCTAATACTTAATCCGTTTGACATTTCCCAGTAGTGTTTTTCTTATTATTTATATCTAAGGATAATTTTATATGTACAGCTTAGTGTGTACATATAAAACTATGTGTAAGCTATTTAACTTTACTTAAACTGGTTCTTAAAATTATAAAAGTTATTCGTAACAAGTTATTTTATGGTTGTAAATACATTAGAAATCTTTCTGTAGGTGTTTAACGTCATTAAAAAACTTAAAGTGAATATTTTGTCATCGTGTACTCATCCTTTACTTGCTCCAAACCTTAATTATCAGTTTCTTTATTCTGTTAAATTTAATCATTACAGGTTTTGGCACAGGCGACACAGTGGCGCAGTAGGTAATGCTGTCACCTCACAGCAAGAAGGTCGCTGGTTCGAGCCTCGGCTCAGTTGGCGTTTTTCTGTGTGGAGTTTGCATGTTCTCCCCGCATTTGCATGGCTTTCCTCTGGGTGCTCCGGTTTCCCCCACAGTCCAAAGACATGCGGTACAGGTGAATTGGGTAGGCTAAATTGTCCGTAGTGTATGTGTGTGTGAATGGGAGTGTATGGGTGTTTCCCAGTACTGGGTTGCAGCTGGAAGGGCAGCCACTGTGTTAAATATATGCTTGAATATTTGGCGGTTCATTCCACCGTGATGACCCCTGACAAATTAGAGACTAAGCCGAAGGAAAATTAATGATTTGAAAGCACTTGTTGAAAATACCCCAGCATATGTTAGCGCCTTCCCAACTCATTTTAACCCAATGAATTGGGTTATTTTGATTACATGTAATTTTTTTTTCCATTTCCACTATTGATACTATTACTAGTACAACTATTAATTTTATAATTATGACTGTATCAATAAATAACATGCAGTATTCAAAATGGATGGTGAAACGGATATAAAAACACGACACGGAGAGGTAATTTGATTAAAAAAATGACAACAATATTATTGCGCTAGAGCTTAAATAAACTTTATAACACAAAAACAACACTGTTCACGCATATTAATACCGCAGTTGTGTGTCAGTTAAATCAGTTGACTGTGAAATTCAGATTTTTAACCCAACTGGTTGAGTTATTATTAGAATAAATAATCAAATAAAGGTTAAAAATAACCAAACAAAGCACCAAATATTTAACTCAACTGGTAAAGTTGTTAATAAATAACCTAATAAAGGTTAAAAATAACCTAACAAAAAGCCAAGTATTTTAAACTCAACCATTGGGTTAAATAAATAACGTTTTTTAGTGTAGTGATAAACTTTTTTTGGGTGAATTATCCCTTTAAAATAATCTTTGGTAAAAACATAATTTTACGGCTGTAAAAATTAATTTTATAATGCTCTGTAAAAAATCTGTAAAAACATACAAATGATTACACTCTAATAAACGTTGAGTGATTTATTTTATACCAAATGGTTGAGTTAAACATATTTGGTGCTTTGTTGGGTTATTTTTAACCTTTATTAGGTTATTTAATAATAACTCAACCAGTTGGGTTAAATATTTGAAGCTTTGTTGGGTTATTTTTAACCTTTATTTGGTGATTTTTTTTATCTCAACCAGTTCTCATTTAGCAATGAGATGGAAAAGATACAAGACCTATATGACTTACAAAAAAATTAATTAAACACATTATTATTATTACATTGTGTTAGAAAAAAAGACTGGATCCCACATTTAGTCAAATTTTGCAGAGTCTCTAAATTTCTAAATCTAAATCTTCCCCAAATGTAAAGTGGAGGTAAGTCCAAGAAGTCTGTCAGAAAAGAGAGGCCTAACAACTTATATATATTAAAAAAATCTACACTAAATTTGTAGTTTTCTGAACTAAAACACACAAAAAAAGTAAGCATTGCAAGTTTTTTAATTTTATTTACAGTAGATTAATTAATTAATACTGATTTAACAGACACACAACAGCTGTATTAATATGCGCAAGTAATGTTGTTTTGTTTATTTAAGCTCTAACGTAATATTATTATTTTTTATTAAATTACCTCTCGTGTCGTGTTTTTTTCTATTAGTTTCACCAAGACTCTTAATTATTCATCATATTACAAACGCGTGCTTCATAGTCGATAAAACGCTTTTTCTACCGTGTTCATCTCTACAGTTTTTTTTTTGGGAGAAAATAGAAAATAAAACACATATTTGGGATATTCGGCTGTCATTCTCGCCTTTAGGACTCAGCGGAGACATTCATTATTTTACACAGGCATTCGAAAATAATAGTACTTCAATATTAATACCAGAATGGAAAAAATAACATTTAATCAAAATAACCCAATGCATAGGGTTTAATTATAATATCCAATGCATTATGTTAAAATAACCCATAGTTGGGAAGGTGCTATAATAACCTATAGTTGGGTTATATGTTGGGGTATTTATAACCCAGCTATTTTAACAGAGTAGTGATTGTTCTGTTAACATAATCTTACTGTTATAAATATGAAAATAATCATTAGGGAATGTTCTTTGTGAAATATTTTCAGGTCGCATAATTAACACCTTAAATAACCCTATGGGAGTTTTTAGGGGACGCTCTGCGTATTTCACTTTAGTAATATAACCTTTAGGGAACACTAAGTTATTTTAGATATTGTCAAAACATTCTAGAAACATTTTTTGAACGTTGTTCTATGGTTGTAAAAACAACGAAAACCGGGAACCGGGAAACAAATACTAGGTAACGGCTTTTGTTGACCTCGAGTTGCCACAACAGTAACCTTACCATGAACCTAGAATTTGTCTGGCTATTCAATGAACTCCATTGCCAGAATATCTAGCAATAAGAGCGATGAATGTGATATAATACTGTCCCAAAAACTATAATAAAACTAATGAAACTTTGCTAAAACATGTCGAAGAAGAGAAAAGGAACAGCTAATAAAACCAAGGCTGAGGACACAAACTCCCTCTTCTTCTTCTTTTTCTTCCTCTTCTTCTTCTTCTTCTTCTAATAGACTTTGCGTTGTCATGATTACACAGACACATTATTCGGCTTTATTATGTTTTATAACTTTGCATTACCTTGATCATCATCATCGGCGCTCAACAAAAGAGACTGCTGAGTCACGGCATGACGTCACGGTCACGTGTGCTCCCCGCAAGCAAAGTGTCCGTGCGCGAGGAAGAGCCAGACAGACCGAGCTCGCGCACTCTGCGATCAAATATCAGCCTCTCGCCACCGGAGACCCGCTTTATATTCCCCCACATAACGTGAAACCGGAGCCCGTCCTCGACCTGAGAGGATCCGTATTTAAACTCATCGGTATTTAAACCCACTCATATAAGGCCTAGCGTGAGCGCGCGCGCGAGCGAGTTTAACGTTACATTACGTCGGGTTTGTTGTTGCACGTGAAGTGTGCGTAAGTTGACGTAAAGAAGAGTACGCTTTTTTGGGGGACCGTAGGTTTAGTGCTATGGGCTTGCTGTCACAGGGGTCACCGCTCAACTGGGAAGAGACCAAGAAACATGCTGACCACGTTAGAAAACACGGCATCCTGCAGTTCCTCAACATCTACAATAAAGTCAAAGACCGGCAGAAGGATGTGCTCAAGTGGGGAGACGAGGTGAGGATCTGCTCTGTTTTCCTCTTCATAATGCATTATGTATTTACACTGTAGTTACATATGATGGGGAAACACGTGGTCTGATGTAATGGAGCAGATTTGGATGCTGCTTGTGAGCAGGTGCACCCTTCACTTTGTTAGGTTGCATTGTAGTAACACTTTGAAACACTTTACTGTCCTTATAATTGAGGTAAAGTTGATTTTATATTCGCACATTCGTTCAGTCACAACTTTTGACATGCTTCCTATATTTTATATCATGGTACTTTGTATATTCAGGCTAAAATCACATGCAAGTATAACATGAAAACAATATTAGCACTATTTATTTGACCAAACAATGTCGTACTTTGAAAGTCATTGGCTGCTAATATGATTTTGCTATTTAGAATATGCATAAACTACATTTCTGAATTTCCTATTATTAAGGAGAAAGTCTTAATGTATGAATATAAAACTAACTTTACCTCAATGTCAGTATATATATATATATATATATATATATATATATATATATATTTTTATATATATATATATATATATATATATATATATATATATCCTTATAATTTATTATGCAAAAATCACTTTTTAAGGGTTTTAAGTGCAGTTGTGTGGCAACAGCGTGTGATTATAGCCAGCCTTTAATGTTAAAAATAAATTAATTATTATTTTTTTAATCACACTTGATGAAAAAAGTCTGCAGGAACACTTTGATTTCACTTTGAAAGCCCCGCCCATTAGAGACAATCTTTACCTCATTAGCATAAACAGTCCTGAGTGAGAAGCAGTCGCCTGCCTGCCCTACTTGAAGTGTTAAGGCTGGTCGAGTCGAGTGATCACTGTGGCCCAAGGCACATGCCTTGCTCGTAGCCGTGCATTTATACTTCTGCGTTCTGTTTGTGTTGCTCTGCAATAACACTTACGAAATGCTAGCTGGCAGTAGGTTTCATGTTCGTCTGTGTTGAGTTTCTTTCCAGGTGTTTTATTTTTTCTGAATGCTACTTTAATGCTGAAACGCGCTCATTTAGAGGCGGGAACTGGCAGACATGCAATAACTTTAATAATAAAGTAAACACAAAACAAAAGTGTCCATGTGGAGCTCCTTCTTGGGACTAGACACTTGGGACTCATGGCTCTCAGCTCCGCCCACGCTCGTAACGGCTACCAAGCCGACCAATCACAGAGCGCTACGCATCGTCGCGATGTAGTTACAGTTTTTGAGAGGTGCGTGTCAGCGTCAAACAATACAGGGACTGTTGTTTAAATATGAACGAATGTGCGAATATAAAACCAACTGTACTTTAATCCTTTAGTTCAGGGGTTCCCAAACTTTTCAGCCCGCGACCCCCAAACTGACAATGCCAGTGACTCTCGACCTCCAATATCCTCTGAGGTGGTTATAAATACAGAAACCTTGCATGCAATGGCGCGCACACACCATAGACCAACGTCTATTCTTCGTTTAATTTTTGTAAAGTATGTGAGTGCTGTAAATGGGTTCAGAAAATTTAACCTGCTGTTATAAAATCAATCTGCTGCATCTGACGCTATTGCTGTCTTTAACATAATGTAATTACCCCAGAGGTCGCAATCCAATAGAACTAGTAACTATAAGCTACTATAGTAACTATATCGTATATAGTAACTATAAATGACTTTTTTTTTCTTTTCAGTAGGTTATGGATAAAATACGGTTATTTTTATGGTTTAATAAAAATAAATAGATTTTTGGAAATCACCAGGCGACCCCCCCCCCCCCTCCCCCCAATTGTTCTGCGACCCCTCAGGGGCTTCCTGAGCCCCACTTTGAGAACCACTGCTTTAGCTCACTTTGCATTATGTTGCAATGTGTTGTTATTGCAGTTGGGCATAAACAGACCATTCCTCTGGATGTTTGATCTCTAAAATAAAATGTATAAGCTCTAAATGAAATTGAAAATGCCTTGACGACATTTGGACAAATTTATGTACAATTTACCTAATAATTAAATTAACTACTGGCTTATTATCTGCATATTACTGTTGTAGTACTTATAAAGTATATTCTGTGTGATTCTATTCTTCATCCCTAATCCTACCCAATACCTAAACCCAAATTCTACCTTACTAACTATTAACAAGCAGCAAAATTTGTAGGTTAATGATCTATTAGTCTTTTTTCAATTGTGAAAAACTAGAGTAAGAAGGTATGAGAGGGTGTGTCTAAACTTTCCGTTTTGCATAGAATAGAGTGTGTGTGGTGCGGTCTAGGCATGTAAAGATCTGCCCTACACTGCAGTTTTAATTTCACATGTTTTGTGCAAAGAAGAAAAATGACAAAATCCTGTTTCCTGTGGTTAGTCAAGGTGTAACAACACATAAATAAAATGGTCGTTTTAGCTCAGCTACTAAACATAAACTCAACTGGCTTTATTATTATTATTATTATTATTATTATTATTATTATTATTATTATTATTATTGTTATTATTATTATTATTATTTTTAATTAAATAATTGTTTACTAAAATTGTAGTGTTGTAATAAATTATAATTCAATCTCAACTGTAATGTTTCTTACAATTTTGTGCCAATAATTATTGATACACAATATTTATAAACAATCCGTTTATTTAAAAAAATCAACTACTTCGTTTCAATTTACCAACATTACTTAAACAAAAAATCTGGTCTCTTATGTCCTATAATAAAATAAACGTGTTAAAAAGATTGTTAAACTTAATAAATACAATGTCACCATGTGTGTGCAGTGGTTAAGTATAAACGTTGAATAATCAAAGCAAACTTTAGTAGATCAACATCTGTTAGATGGTAATAACAACGATACACATTAAACCTTAAAGTTTGTAAGCAAAGCAAATTATGATTCTCAAATCTGAGCTTTCAAGCAAAGGACCCAATCATCAGTCAGACGTGTTGGTTAACTCTCTCTTGTTTTAATGCAAGTTGCTTGTTTCCATACTTGGCAGGGATGTTTTTTTTTTTTTTTTGCAAAGCTTACACACAACATTGTTTTGGTATAGTGTTGTCACGATACTGGAATTCATAGCTATCAGTACTGAAATTTTAAATACGTCCATATCCGGCTAACGTTTGAGCGCTGATTTGCTATTGTGTTCACATGCTCAACAGAAATGACTGTGATTGGCTGTGAAGGTCATCAGTTCACCAAACTCACAGCTGTTTACTGAGTGTAACCACGGATACAGGGACAGTGGAGAGTTTTAAAGCTGTCAAGATTAGTCGATTCATTAGCGAATCGCCCGTATGCCAGCTTATAAACAGACCAGCTGATCTTCGCAGCTTTAAAACACTCCAGTGTCCCTGTGCTGTTAAGGTTTTTAAAATTTCAGTACCGATTGGTATCGAATTCCAGTATCGTGGCAACACTATTCTGGTATTGGTAAGAAAAAAAGAAACCAAAAACTTTACCTTTTTAACTACAATTTTTTCACTGCTACTATC
>NC_141033.1:2292500-2310000 GCF_052040795.2 Danio rerio
TCATTTTCCTCTTCAAAGACTGGGGAGCCCACTGCTGTCATGCTGGAAAACCAACACGTGTGTCCGCGAATGCCGGGCGATGTACACTCATCCCACGTCTGAGCTTCCAATGTTTCAGCAAAAACCCTTACCTTCATAGTCAAAATTTAGGTGCTGGCCAAAGGTCTGCCTATTGGGTAAGAGAGAAGTGTGAGTTGATCAGGCCTTTCTCAGCTAGGTGCACATTATTTCTGATTGCAAAGCACAAATTTGAGGTTTGTAGTGTCAGCATGATTATCTAGAGTCAATATTCTACCTCCTGAAATAAGGAGAAAGTTAACCTTACGGTACTGAGACTCTTCTCTGGTCATTTGGTCATGCTTGAGAGTCAATATTTTACCTCCTGAAATTTGGAGAAAGGTGTGAGGTTAACCTAAAGGTCATGAGACCCTTCTCTGGTCATTTGGTTGTTTGTTGAGCGCAACAGGAGAAAAATCCAAAAAAAGTGGAGTGTTCCTTTAAAACGAGGTCTGATTTATCCTTTGAAAATGACCGCAGATTTAGACAATTTTCTGATTTAACGCTTCACTGTAGTTACATCGTATACTAAGACAGATGGAAAATACTCTCATTCTGGTGTAATAATCGAGGAACTTTGCTGCCAGTATAAGAGTATAGTTTGTAGTCATATCAACCTAGAAAAGGGCAAATTTTAATTTCCTGTCTGTCTTAGTACACGATGTACTGTAACTACAGAAAAGTCAAGCTTTAAATAGGAAAAGTACCATTTTTTTCAACATGCTAATGGTCTAATCTGATTCAATGATTTATGCTAAGCTAAGCTAAAAGTGCAAACGCCAGACCTGGATTCAGAAATGGTAAAACTCGACTGTTAGAGCTGTGAAGTCTGTCTGTATCCAAACACACTTGAGTGTTCCTTTAAAACGAGGTCAGGTTTATTCTTTGTAAATGACAGAAGAGTTGAGACAATTTTCAGATTTAACGCTTTACTCAGGTAAAAACACTGAAGAAAGTGTTGCATGCAGAACTGTTGCAAACAATTTATTTGTGTTGAATTTAAACAAACAAAGTAAGTTTTAAAAAGTTCAGCTTAATTTGTTTGTTTAAATTTAGCCCAAATAAATTGTTTACAACCACTCAACGTAAAAAAAATTGAGTAAATCCAAAGAATCATCTTTGAATTATTTTTTTCAGTGTAGTACATGATGTTACTACAGAAAAGTCGAGCTTTAAACAGGACAATTATCTTTTTTATTTATTTATTTATTTTTTTAGATGCTAATGGTCTAATCTGATTTAATAATTTATGCTAAGCTAAGCTAAAAGTGATTGGCTGAATGGGTTAAAAAATTGTGTAACTCAACTGTTGAACTCTAGGCTACTTATATAAAACGTAAAATGTTAAAACGAGGTCAGATTTATTCTTTGGAATGCTGCTATTGTGTTTAGATATTCAGAGATTCAGCCACGCTTGTGATTTCGGAAATCCAAAATGAAAAGGAAAACTGGCTTTTGCAATGAATCCAACAGTGTATTCTCAAACTTCAAGAGTTTAACCCACCCACTAATGATTTATTTGAAGGCAGCTGAGTTTCACTGGGTTGTCCTTCTGTACACTTTAACCTCATATTCAGTTCAAGGTTATTTATATAGCGCTTTTCACAATAATTATTGATTCAAATCAGCTTTACAATGCAATGTCATCCAGTCCCTCTTTTATGCATGTGTCAGTGATCATGATCGAAAGGCTCTTTTGTGATTCCACTCTGTTTTCACAACCAGTTGAAGTGGTTTGTTTGGACAGCATAAGCTTTATTTGAGGTTTGATCAGTTATATGAGAGAGGAATGTGGTCTGATTTTATTTTTTTTGGGTGGGATGTGTTGACACAAGCCCATCTGAAGCCCAAAAGAGCCGTGGCATTGCTGATTACTGCCTCTCTACTGCACATACTGAAGAGAGATTGCACTGCCAAAACACAACACTTTCAACATGCATGGACCAATGGAGATCACACTTGGTTGTTTGTGACATTTCACATTAAGTGTAATGTCGCTGTGTTTAAAAGTGAGATGTACGATGTTAAAAACAAACAGAAATTGCGATATTTAGATTTTCTGCTATTCTATATTGTGGTATGAATACAATTTGAGTAAATAACTTAAACGATTTCAATTGATTGGGATGATTTTGTAGGGAAAAGAATCATGCGTGAAATATAAAAAAACATTACAAGCATTAGTGTTATCACTATACTGGAATTCCCAATCTACATACAATTTCAATACAAAATTTCGATACCAATATAATACCAAAATTCGGTATACGAATTTCGAAATGCAGATATTTCGTTATCAATTTCAATACGAAAAATATTAGTATTCGAAACCATTTTTTTTTTATACATTTCAATTTTAACATTTAAATTATACAAATGATATAATATGCATATGATAATATGCGTAAAATCCTCATACCAGGTACGTCAACAGTTCTAAACAGAAATAAAAGTGAATAATTTTGACTTGACCTGTATATCTTTCAGCCACCCCACATTGTGGAGGCCTGAGTACGGCAGCTACATGATCGAGGGAACACCGGGTCAGCCGTATGGCGGGACGATGTCTGAGTTCAATACGGTTGAGGATAACATGGGGAAGCGGAGGAGAGAGGCTTCATCTGTGCTCAAGAAGAACGAAACTCTCCTCACAGTCACGGCATTCCCCAGGTAATAACATCATCATCGTTAACTAAACTCCAGTCAATGCTTGGCTTTAGTCTTGTAATAATATCCAAGTTGTGTACACAATGCCAGATGTCCTTTAAAACCATTTCCTGATATGTTTTATGCGGATCTTCCTGATGACCTTTTCCACAACTATTCATTTACAGATTGTCGAAATATAGGCACTTCCGCCTCATTAAAGCTATAGTTCATGTACAAATTTAAATCATATTTTAATCTCCTTCATGCAGCTTTAAATCTTCAGTTGAACACAAAAGAAGATATTTTGAAGAATGCTGGAAACCTGTAACCATTAACTTGCATATTAGGACAATAAATGATTGAAAGTCAATGTTTTTTTAGAAAAATGTGCCACACATTCTCTATTATAGACAGGTCAGGACTGCAGGCAGGTCAGTCAAGTACCTGTACCCTCTTCCTCCACACCCAGGACTTTGTAATGTGTGCAGAATTCGATTCTGCATTGTCTTGTTGAAATAGTCATGGGCGTCCCTGGAAAAGAAGGCAGCATGTTGTGCTCCAAACTCTCTATGTGCTTTACAGCATTAATGGTGCATCACAAAAGTGAAAGTTACCTTTGCCAAGGGCACTGACACATATCCCATACCATGACAGACCCGAGCTTTTGGACTGGTTGCTGGAAACAGTCTGGATGATCCTTTTCTTCTTTGGTCCAAAGCACACAGCGTCCATTACTCCCAAAAAATACTGATTCATCTGACCACAGTACATGTTTCCACTGTGTGTTGGTCCATCTTAGATGCCTCCGAGCCCAGAGAAGTTGATGGCGCTTCTGGACATTGTTAACATAGGGCTTCCTTTTGGCACAGTACAGTTTTCCCTGGCATTTGTGGATGTAGCTATGTATTGTGGTACCTGACAAAGGTTTGCCGCAGTATTCCTGAGCCCATGTGGTGATATGGCTTATAGATGAGTGAGGATTCTTGATGCAGCGCTGCCTGAGGGATCAGAGATCACGGTTATTCAGCTTAGGCTTGCACCCTTGTCCTTTACACACCGAAATTTCTCCAGATTCCTTGAATCTCTTAATGATGTTCTGCACTGTTGATGGTGAAATATCCAACTATCTTCCTCTTGTTTCTTTGAGGAACATTGTTTTTAAACATTTCAACAATTTTCTCATGTATTTGTTGGTAAACTGGCGAATCCTCAGCCCATCTTTGCTCCTAAAGGATTAGACCAGGGGTGGGCAAACTCAATCCAGGAGGGCCGTTGTCCTGCACCGTTTAGCTCCAACACTAATCAAACACACCTAGACATGCTAATCAGTGTCTTCAAGATCACTAGAAATCTATAAGCAGGTGTGTTTGATTAAAGTTGGAGCTAAACTGTGCAGGACACCGGCCCTCCACCCCTGGACTAGACCTTTCCTGGATGCTGCTTTTGTACTTAATCATGATTACAATCACCTGTTCACATCACCTGTTTCAAATCATGTCATCATTTAACCAATTTACCTAATTACTAGTTTTAAACTGCTCCTGTTACAACTTTTAAAAATTTTAATATGTAAAAAAAAAGCTATGGATATCGTGAGAAGCACATTAAATAATGCTAGTTTTATTGTCTGCAATGAAGTGCAAGTCAAAGTAAATTTAGAAATCACAATTTTTTTATTTGCATTTTTTATACTGTCATAACTTTTTCTGATTTAGGGTTATATTTAAAATAAAGGAAAATTCATTAAACGAACATTAGCATGCAAATGGGCTTCATACAGGGTGTTTTTGTTTTTCTCTTCTTTCATTTTTGTTTTCGAACACTGGCTAAGCAATAGATGACATGTTAATTTATTTCCAAAATAATTACTAGTTAGCTCTGTTTAATTGGACTTTGTGTTTGCTGATAACCCAAAACACAGGTAGCGCAGCTCAACACCACTCCATTTTTCCACAGCAGCACAAGTTATTATATAACAGCACCACATTGCGAGTAAATCACCCACAGCATGTGACTAAAGTTCATGCTAAATATTTTCTTTTGTTAGCTCTTGGCTCATTTCTTAGCGTTTGAGTTAGAGACTAAGAATAAGTTTGGCTCTGATAATGTTTCAGTCAATAAGTGCACTATGTGTACTCATTGATATCAGTGAATACACTGTTTTTGATGCACCGTGGCTGAGAGTGATGTGTGTTTCACATGTGAGGAGAGCGTTACTGCAATAAAATAAGTGAATGCATGTGAAAAAATAAATAGTTATTATTTTTGTCTAGTCAAAAGTGAGTTGAGGATAAGGGGCTTAAGGGGCCTGTGCATTGTGGATAGCCTAGTGGTCGAAGGACCTGATCGTCGGGCACAGAAACTGGCTCCTGGGACATGGACCTAGGAGACTAGTTGCAAGCAGAATTTTTTATTGAGACATGTTCAAACAGCATCTTCAAGAAGTCCAGGCCTACAAGAGTGTCTTACAGTCTAAAAAGTGTCATCTTACAAGTTAAAAAAAAGAGTTTAATTTGGACAGAAATACAGAAATAAATTACTTTAATACAGAATTTTTTTGGTGGGTAGGGGGGGGGGGTGGGGGTGGGTAGTGGCTAAAGGCGAAGACAAATCTAAACAAAGCAAGCAATTTAAGTAGACGGGGCAAAGAACCTGTCCAGCCACTGACCACGCATGTTTATCAACAAAAGATTGTCTTTGTCCTGAAAGTATAACCCAAAGACGAAGACACAGTTGTTGGGACCCTGCCTTCAGCATTCGCATCACTTGGAGTTCTGCCAGTGCTCAAGAAGGCAAAAAGTTTATTGCCTTTGTCACCCGGGCTGCTTGAGTTTTGTATAAAATAATAAAAATAAAAACCAAAGAATATGACTTTTATTTTATATACATTTATTATTGTTAATTTGGGGCTAGATTATAAACATTTTTGTTTCAACTTCTATATATGAGATAAACTAATACAAATGGTGAAACATCTGTTTTTATGCATAAAACTGTCCGCTTGTTTGACTGATCTGGGTGTGTCGTGTATTTGCTGATAGCATTCACCCTTTAACCCCTTTTAACCACTTTATTGACCCTGATAATACAAGTAAACACAGGCTTATATTTGTATTTCCATGCTAATAAACCAGAGTAGAGTTGTGACTTAAAGAAAAAAAGGTTCATTTTGCAAGTCACCCAGAGTTAAACAGTTTAGTTTTACCATTTTTAAGTCTATTCAGTCGATCTCCAGGTCTGGTGGGAGCATTTTTAGCTTAGCTTAGCATAAATCATTAAATCAGATTAGACCATTAGCATCTGACAACATAAGTTATTTTTTCTATTTTAAATGTTGACTATTCTGTAATTTCAATATGTACGAAGACTAACAGAAAATGTAAAAGTTATTATCTTATATTTTGCTGTATTTGGCTTAACCGTTCTTGGGTGGCTCGCCGATGTATTAGATGGCTCTAATATATAAAATAAGTAAGCTGAGCAAAGTTCTTACAGGGAAAGGACTGTATTGAACATAATGAATAGTACCGCAGTTCCTCAGCATTGATGTTAACTCGTCGCTCTTCAAGCAACTTAACCCAAAGTACTGTCCATGAGACACAACTTTATACTAGCAACAGCAAACAAGCCATTCTGTGTTTACTCAGCGGGACCCTCTTATCAGATGTTTCAGCTGTTGTTTTGCTTGTAGCCATTGAGAACTCAAGGCTCACACCCATCGTAAAAGGATCATTTACTTCACATCTATCAGTTTGTGGGGGTTAAGGCACAGGTCACCACCAACATACACAGAATTGCTCACATCAGAGTTCATTCAATGCAGCCAAACTAAAATGCACATAGTCTTCCATATCATAAGATGATTGTGCCTGCTGCATGGTAAAGACGTCCCTAGATTGTTACGCCAGAATGAGAGTATAATTCTTTGCCAAATTGACCTTGAAATAGCAACTTTCATGTTCATGTTTCTGTCAGTCTGGATACATGAGCTAACCACAGAAGAACCAAGCTGTGAAGTACACATGAAGTCAAAACTAGCCGTATTGATTTTGTTAGCTCACATTGCTAGTTTTGTGGTGAACAATTCACATGTGTGTGTCATTAAGAAAAGGGTTTGCGCTTGTAATTTTAAAGATAAAATTTGAATTGCACTTGTTTGTTTTCAGTTCTATTGTCAGAATAGGTCTGTCTGAGGTATTGGGCGGGGCTAACATATTTAACCACACCCCTCCAGTTGTCAGTTTTCACAACAAACAGAAACGGTGAGCAGGAGGAGTCTATTAGGTCGTAATAACTCTCCTCAAACCCTTTTCCACATCTTTCTGAAGGAAATGCCTATTTAACTACATCCTATCAGTGTGAGTAGAAAAAAACAAGCCACGCCCACTGTTTTCTAATTTAATATTCCGTTTCTCTAGGAACTGTCACATTACGAAAAAAAATGGTCGCAGCTTTCGGTTCATGCGGACTTTAAATAGGAATATTATATAAACTTTTTATTTTATTGAGCAAGATGCTAATGGTCTAATCTGATTCAATGATTTATGCTAAGCTAAGCTAAAAGTGCTCCTATCAGACTCTGAGATCATCTGAATGGATTAAAAAATGGTAAAAACTAAACTGTTAACTCTCCAAAAATTGTGTTTTTTAAAAAACTTTTAAAAAATGTTGTATTTCAGGTTAGGCTGCCCGGGCTTCACCCTGCCGGAGTACAAACCCACACCTGTTGAAAAAGGGGTTTCCAAATCGCTGTTCTTCCCAGACGAGGCCATCAACCGACACCCGAGATTCAGGTGAGAGATCAAGTGGCCTTTAATTCAGCTCTGACCCGTCCAGATGAGTTTCAGTCTCTGATTCCATGTGGAAACGGCCCCACTGCGAGTTTTAGGAGACGTCTGACCCGAACGATGCAGTGAACAGATACTGTAATAAATGTATAGTTTAATGAGAGTAAATGCATGAACTAATATTAACTAATGAAAACTTATTGTGAAATGTTATCAAAAAATTCTAAAAATATAAATAAATTATAAGATGATATCAAATATAAGATGATTTATATTTTAAATAGTGTCACATTTCGAAATGTGGCCCTTATTCATCAGCTCTGACCTCCCGTCCAGATGAGTCTCTGATCTCATGTGGAAACGGCCCTGAACAATGCGAAGCTGTTTGTGTAAGCTGGAGCTGGCAGGCTTTAGCAGGGGATTATGGGGAGCCCAGTCCCACAGACAATGATCTTTCACATACCAGCAGCCCAGAGCGTTTATACAAAGCGCTGTTCATCTGATCACGCTACACAATCACCGCTGGTTATGTTACGGTTGCTTATATTTACATTAAAGATTTTAGCAAACCATTGATTTTAAAGTCCACACAAAATCATAATAAAGTCATTTAGATCAGTGCTTCTCAACCACGTTCCTGGACGACCACCAACACTGCATGTTTTGGATGTCTCCTTTGTTTGTCACACCCATTACAGGTCTGTCAGTCTGCTAATGAGCTGATGATCTGAATCAGGTGTGTTTGGTTAAGGAGACATGGGAAATGTGCAGAGCTGGTGGTCCTCCAGGAACGTGGTTGAGAAACACTGATTTAGATCTTATTATCTGTATATTATCCAACCCTATAGGACAAATTTAGAAAATAACCCCATTTATATATTTTGATGTGGTTCTAGAACTGAACTAATTTTTGCCATCATTTCTGAATGAATGTATATCTCTATGTAGATTTGTTATAATATGTGTCTATGTCTTCCAGAACAAAACAGTGGTCAAATTAGCATTTAGAAGATATAAACATCTAAAGCTTGCAGTTTGTCAATTCCAGTTTTTTATTGGACCTCATAATTCAGTTTCTCATCTAATCTTCTGACCAATCATATGCTCTCTAATGTCAGACATGCCCCGCCCCCTTCAAGATGCTATTGCTTTTTGTGTTTGATCTCAGTCTCTCTCACTGGCGAAGCTGTGATGATAACAAAAGGCTATTGGATGTTTTAAAAAGGGGGAGGAGCTAGTCCGTCCCACCCTGTCTTCATGTTTCAGCTCAAATTACGTCACACATTAAACAAAAATGCACATTTCAAAGCACTTCACTCAACCTTTAAGCTTCTGAGTTATTTTGCACTGTTTGTTATGGAGAATGAAACCTGCAACAATAAATACGCAAATCAATAAATAATGTATGTAAAAATCCACAAATTCCTGCATAAATAAAACAATAAATAAATACTCAAGTAAATAAACGATTAAATAAATCCATAAATTCCTGCATAAATAAAACAATAAATAAATACGCAAATAAATAAATGATTAAATAAATCCATAAATTCCTGCATAAATAAAACAATAAATAAATACGCAAATAAATAAATGATTAAATAAATCCATAAATTTCTGCATAAATAAAACAATAAATAAATACGCAAATAAATAAATTAATAAATAAATCCATAAATTCCTGAATTAATAAAACAATAAATAAATATGCAAATAAATAAACAATGTATATAAAAATCCACAGATTCCTGCGTAAATAAAAAATAAATAAATAAATATGCAAATAAATAAATGTAAATAAAAATCCACAAATTTCTGCGTAAATATATAAACAATAACACTGTTGGCAGGAAAGTAATTGAATAAATTACTTATTAAATAAGTAAATGCTGAACTAAAAGTTGATTTTTTTTTCCCCCTTTCAAACATTTTTTAATAATTATAATAATGTAATAATAAAAACCGAATTATAGTGATATAATAATTTAAAAATGCACAATTAATTTGATGATTAATTTATTTGCGTATTTATTTATTTATTGTTTTATGCAGGAGTTTGTGGATTTATTTACTCATTTATTTATTTGTTTATTTATTTAGTCTTTTATTGTTTTATTTATGCAGAAATTTGTGGATTTATTTAATCATTTATCTATTTTTTTGCGTTTTTATTTACTGTTTTATTTATGCAGGAATTTGTGGATTTTTTACTCATTTATTTATTTTTTGCATATTAATTTTCATATTTATGTGTTTTATTTATGCAGAAATTTATGGATTTATTTAATCATTTATCTTTTTTTGCATATTTATTTGCATATTTATTTATTTATTTATTGTTTTATTCAAGCAGGAATTTATAGATTTATTTACTTATTTATTTGCGTATTTATTTATTTATTGTTTGCAGTTTTCATCTTCCATAGTTTGTGCTGTAGATGTAAATTGTAAATATGTTTCTAAATATTTAAAGAGATCGTTCACTTAAAAGTGAAGCTTCTTTCATCATTTACTCATCCTTGTTTTAAACCTGTTTGGGTTTTTTGGGGGGGCTTTTGTTGAGCACAAAGGAAGATATTCTGAAGAATGCTGGGGGAAAAAAGATAAAGCCATTGACTTCCATTGTATTTTTTTGTTCCTACTATGGAAGTCAATAGCTGCTTTTTCTCTAACATTTTTTTCCGGATAATAGAAGAAGGGAATTCTTAAATGTTTAATGTAACAGTAAATCAGTTTGGTTATTGTGTCTGAATCTAGCATGGATGCTTTAGCTTGTGCATCGCTAACAGATCTGGTTTGTTGTTGTGTTTCAGCACTCTGACCAGAAACATCCGCCATCGGAGGGGTGAAAAGGTGGTGATAAACGTACCAAGTAAGTTGTTAGTATGATTATTAATTTATTAAATGTTTTAATTATAGGATATTGCTTCTGTAATAAAAAAAAAAATTCAACATGAAACCCATCTGAACTGCGCTCTGGCACACCTCTTCCAACCGGGCCAGAGCCGGCCAACTGAACCTCGCCTGGGCATGGCACTCACTTGTCAAACAGACCAGGAAATGCACACAGAAATGGTTCGGATAGCCTAGTGTGAGTGCACTCTTATTCAAATAATGCTAATAGGCAGCTGGTAGACTTTAAATAAATAAATAAATAGTGTTAAACATGTATTTTAGTTCCCCTCACTCCACATCAAATCCTCCAGATTTAACGCTGTTTAGGAAAACGATTGATGTTAATGGATTGAATACCACGAAGTAAGAATGATCAATACATGTTAATAATAATGATAATCATAGTTCAACATTTAGTAATATTTTATCATAATCCAAATTCTTGCTTGGCGTTAGTTTATGCACTTTGAGTTAAAGTTGTTCATTGTTATCACCATTAACTAACATTAAAGACCAAGAATAAATACTGTAATAAATGTAGAGCTCAATGCTTGTTCATGTTAGTAAATACTGAAACTAATGAGAACAATGCTAAATGACTAAATGTAATGTGTTTTTGGACCAATGACATTTCACAGTGAGCAATGCTATTCACTTAAACGCCTTAAAAAACAAAGCAAAACTGTGCAGATTATGACCTTGTGCATTTGTTTTCATTACATTGCATTTAGTCATTTAGCAGACGCTTTTGTCCACATTGACTTGCAATTGAGGAGAGCCATACACACAAACAAAGAAGAGGCAATGCACACAACAAGTGCTGATTATACAAAGCAACTGTGCTAGAATGAGGAGGAGGGAGTGTTCATTTATTCATTAATTTATTTTATTTTTTAATTAGAGAAAAGAAAGAAGAACAATTGAAATAAAGAACAAAGCGGTTGTCATAGGGGTTACAAAATCATAATACATTTGACATACATTATCACAAATTGTTTACAATGACATATTCAGACCATTTTTGCCAGTACTTGTTGCACATCTTTGAATCAAATCTTAGATTAAAAGTGAGTCTCTCCATACAGCGTGTTTCCTTTACAATTCCTATCCGTTGAGCCCTTGTTGGAGGATCAGCCTGAAATCTTTTTCAAGTTATCTGCTACTTACCAAAACGATTTGAATTAAGTATTTGTCAAGTTTTTTTTATTTTTATTTTGGTCTATTTATTTTTTAAAAAGGAATAAAAGTATTTCTACGGGTGGTTTGTCAAACCCACTCACCTGTGTAAAGCACACTTCATAAATGCACAGTGTTCTGCATGGATTGAAACTGCTTCTCTTTTGTTTATCTCAACAGTTTTTAAAGATATCAACACCCCGTCTCCATTCATGGAGGTGTTTCCAGAGGATGATGGAGAAGCTGCTCGAGGTGCCAAGCCGGATCACATCTACATGGACGCCATGGGCTTCGGCATGGGGAACTGCTGCCTGCAGGTGACGCTCAGAAACTCTCTCTCGTTGGTTTGCGCTGAGGATGTTTGGCTGAAGGTGTGTTTTTGATGTTATAGGTGACCTTCCAGGCTTGCAGCATCAGTGAGGCTCGATACCTTTACGACCAGCTGGCCACTTTCTGTCCCATAGTGGTAAGTAAATCGGAAAAGCAGTGACATTTTAGATTATGATATACAGTACAACACTAAATATTAGCCCAAAGGGTTTCCACCTATAGTGTCTTGCCTTAACGCCACATTCACACGGGGCGTCACCGTCAACGCTTCCCATTCACTTTGAATGGGTGACGTCAGGCGTTGCCGAACTGCATTGTGGATCCGTCGGCGCCACTTCAGAGGCGTTGCTCGCTGCAGAAGTGTGGACTAGCTCAACTTTTCAAGCGCCGATGGAAGCATCAGCCAATCAGATCGCTTTATGCAAATACACCAGCTAGACAGTGGCCTATTGCTGACTGAATTTCATTGGCTGTTGCTGCTATGACGATCGCTTCAGCCCCAACTTCAGACACGACCTCTGTCAAGCGTTGACGCTGAAGCTGAATGGGGCGTAAAGGTGCTTTATGTACGTTTTTGACTCTTCTAAAGCATAAAAACACCATAAAATGTTTGCAGATATTTAAGAAACATGCTCAGTGAACATTCTTGTGTATCTGAGAAACAATGCTGAAGTCAGAAATTCTGCTTTGAACATGTGTGTTACGTGCCAGAACGGCTGTCTTTGTTTTGGTTCCTTTAACCCACCCAATGCCAGTTTAGCCCATTATATTTCAGCACTCCGGGTTGCCTTTATTTTTTATTATTTTTTAATTGTTATTTTTTTTTGCATAACAAGAACAATAGCATACAAAAATGAGGAATACAATGCTTACGCTATTTTCACTTCAAAAGAACAAATCAGTAGAAAAAAAAACAAATAAATACAAATAAAATTAATATACAATAAATAAATATATATTAAATAATAAATACATGATACTTCCCATATTATCATTATTATCATTAAATTAATAAACAAATTTTGCTCCAAAGTTTTGCTATTATTATTGTACATAAAAAAAAATTCTTTGCAAGAAAACTGAGTTTTTAATTTTATAAGTTTAAATTTAAGATATTCAACATCAAACCTAAACATTTGTCAATTCAAAAAACTGGTGTTTTATCGATCTCTAATTCACAAAAAGCGCACATATATTCCATGTCTTTAAAAAAATTTAATAACTTTTTTCCACAAGATATATTAAATGTATTCGTTTATATGTCACTTCTTTAGCTTTATTGGTGAGACAGGGTTTACTAGGTAAGTTTCAAACGTTTTTCCACTCAATTTGCTTAAATAAGTAATTCCAAAAAGATTTGCATTTAGGCAACAACGGGTTCTGCTTAACATTTAATGGTACAATTATTAAATGTATTGTCTGTAATTTGTACACCATTGACACTTAACTGATTAGTATGTAAAATATTTGAATCAGAGGATAAATTACAGGACTGTGTTGCGTTTATGGAAAACGGCGCATTTCATTCATTCAGTTAGGAAGGCTGTCAAAGCATGCGTTTGTGACCGAAATGCGACCTCTGGTGGACAGTAACAGCCTCTTACATGAGATGTGGATTCAGAATTCCACATGAGGTTATTGATTAGTAAATACTATAAATATTATGAGTGTAAACATCAGGTGAGCTGGTTACATTGTAAGCCAGTGTCCTAACAACACGCTATGTGACAAGTATTGCAGTGATGAGCAATTTGGCTGTTTGCACCAGACGAAACACGACAGAAATGGAAATAAAGGCATTCAGAAGCACAGAATAGTGCACTCACTGCACTCCAGCCAAATGGTATGGTCTATAATCTAATGAATACATATTAAACCTCTTTAACATTATGAAATGCAGATGCTGAATCACTGATATATGTTGGTTTGCACTGAATTATAGTAATTTTCAAGATCTGAGGTGAACTATCTGCTGCTGCTTTCAGTAGTACAACACTAAAAGTCATGTCATTAATTCGATGTGTTGGATAGGACAAAAACTCCTTTTAATATGAAGAATAACCCTTCTATCGCATGCCGTTGCTTTTATATTGAATACGATTTAAATCAGCCTTTAGGCTCGATCATCAGACTGGCTCCTGTTGGTCCTCAATCTGGCAACCTGCGCTTGTTTGTTTTGATCCAGGAATGCAATACCTAGTTCAACCACTGGGTGTCAGACTTGCATACTGCACCTTTAATGGATTTACTAACATGAACAAACGATGAACGATACATTTATTACAGTATTTGATCATGTTAGTTAATGAAAATGCAACTGTTCATGTTCATGTTACCTCAAGGTGCATTAACTCATGTTAACTAGCATGAATTTGGATGTTAATAATGCATTAGTAAATGTTGAACAATGATTAATAAATACTGTACAATTATTGGTCATACTTATTTCTTGTTTGGAAATTCATTAACTAATAACTCGGTGTTGGTAATATCTGCAGTACTGTATAATCCTGCTTCATCAATCTGTGTGTAGTTAGTGTTTACAGTGTTTTTGAGCTCTGCTGTTTGTGTTCAGATGGCTCTGAGCGCCGCCTCTCCATTCTATCGGGGTTTTGTGTCCGACATCGACTGCCGCTGGGGTGTTATCTCTGCATCTGTGGATGACCGTACCCGAGAGGAGAGAGGCCTGGAGGTCAGGACACACACCTGACATACACACTTCATTGTCAAAATGCTGATAAATACACTGAATGAACATGACTTTACCTGCCCACAAAAACGTAGAAAGTCTTGTTAAAGGTTTTCGATGCTGTTCAGAATGAAATTGTTTGCATTTAGGAGGTCACAGTTTCTTGGGTTTCTTAAGGAACTTATGGGATAAGAGTCAGATGGTGAATGGGAAAATTATTACACCTTTTTGGTCTTTTTTTTAATTGAGATGCTAATGGTCTAATCTGATTCAATGAACTATGCTAAGCTAAGCTAAAAGTGCTCTCGGTGAATGTGTTAAAATAATGGTAAAACTTAACTCTTTAACTAAAGGGGAGTTGGAAAATGAGACTTTTTACAAATAAGGTGGAGTGTTTCTTTAAGATTGCTTCGAAAAAAATGTAATATTCAGCATAATTATGATAATTATGTTCTATAATGTCAGGATGTTCTGTAACGCCCTTTTTTCACACAATAAACGTTCATACTTATAAGTAATAATAATAATAACAGTCCTGTGGATACATCATATGACAAGACACCATCTGTTAATAATTTAAAAAGACTAGACTTGCTCCAAGGTTTGGAAAGTTTTGTAATAGTCAAACCAATTTATGACTATATTGTAGGAATATTTTGACTATAAAACATACTTAAATGCGTATATATAGCTCCCTATTTATCACAGGCTGCCACAGCGGAATGAACCGCCAACTGTTCCAGCATATGTTTTACGCAGCGGATGCCCTTCCAGCTGCAACCCAGTACTGGGAAACATCCATACACTCTCATTTATACACACACACACACACACTACGGCTAATTTAGTTTATTCAATTCATCAATAGCGCATGTGTTTGGACTGTGGGGGAAACTGGAGCACCCGGAGGAAACCCACGCCAACACGGGGAGAACATTCCACACAGAAATGCCAAATGGTCCAGCCGGGACTCAAATGCTGCTGATATTGCATTAAAACAGAAATAAACAAACATTCAGAGTCATTTAATTGAGTAAAAAAGATGAAGCGACTTCAGCAGCTTTAGTTGATGATATGTCAAATGATAATAAAATCTCTCAATTGTAATGATTAAACAGGATTTCTGCAAATCGGACTACTTCTGGCCAAACTATTTTATTTGTTATTGTATTTTTATTATTTACTTATTTTAATTATTTATTTTATTATTTTTATATATTTATTAATATTTTATTTATGTTATTGCATTTTAATTATTTATTTTAATTATTTATTTTATTACATTTTTATATATTTTTATAAATATTTTATTTATGTTATTGTATTTTAATTATTTACTTTATTTAATTACATTTTTAAAATATATTTATTAATATTGTATTTATGTTATTGTATTTTAATTATTTGCTCATTTGAATTATTAATTTTATTTCATTTTTTATATATATTTATTAATATTTTATTTATGTTATTGTATTTCTATTACTTATATATTTTAATTATTTTATTTTATTTTTAAATATATTTATTAATATTTTATTTATGTTATTGTATTTTAATTATTTACTTATTTAATTATTTATTTATATATAGTTATTAATATTTTATTTATGTATTGTATTTTAATTATTTATTTATTTTAATTATTTATTTGTATATTTATTAATATTATATTTATGATATTGTATTTTTTATTGTTATTGTGTTGTAAACTTTATTAATTTATATTTAATTAATATTTGATTTAATTGTATTTTTTATTTTATTTATTTTAAGTGATTATTTAATTAATTTATTTATTTATATTTATGGGTTTATTTGGATAGCACTAATGTAAGAAGTTGATCAAGGTACACTGTACATTATTTTTAATTTATTTATTATTATTTTATTATTTTTAATGTATGCTTTATTATTTATTTGTTTTATTAATTTTATAAATTTATATTTTTATTAATATTTTATTTATTTTATTGTGTTTTTTATTTAGTTTATTTTTTTGTTAATTAAATTTGATTTATGCTCTTGTGCAGGATGTTTAAAATTACCTAAAAATATTAAACTAAAATTATTTTTGTTGCTATATTTGTAAAATAAATGGAAAAAATATATGAATGACTTTTTAATTTTAATTATTATTATTTTATTATTATACCCATGTGCCCAAATAACTAAAACTTACATAAATCGTAAAAACTAAATGGGCAAATCTTTTTCTAAGCTAATACAACAAAAATACCAAAGCTTAAGAAGGAAAAATAATATAAATGTTAATTATAAAAATAAAAACTAATTCTAAGAATCTATTAAACTATAAACTATTATAAGTCATGCTACAGTAAAATAACCCTGTTTGTGTCTTTTTCTCTGTAGTCGCTGAAAAACAACAAATTCAGGATCCATAAATCAAGATATGATTCGATCGACAGCTACCTCTCCTGCTGTGGAGAGAAATACAACGACATCGAGCTGACCATAGATGAGGACATCAACAAGCAGCTCCTTGATGCAGGTAAACACACTTCCAGAGCTCAGACTTTAACTTTCAATATTGCATTCATATTAATAATAATAATAATAATAGTAATAATAATAATGCACAGTTTAGTTGCAACCCTGCTCCATCACACTTACCTTTAGGTTTTAAACAAGCCTGAAGGACTCAATTAGTTTGATCAGGTGTGTTTAATTAGGGTTGGAACTAAACTGTGCAGAGCTGTGGTCCTCCAGGAACTGAGCTTGACACCTGTGCCTTAGTTGCTTAGTAAACTTATTATGACCCTCATTATTATTATCAGTAGAAGTAGTTGTTGTTGTTGTTGTTTTGCTTAGCTTAGCATAGATAAGTGAATCAGATTAAACCATTAGCGTTGCTCAATTTCTCAATTTCTTTTGTTGAAAAGTGTAAAACATTTGA
>NC_141033.1:2510000-2532500 GCF_052040795.2 Danio rerio
AGAGAGCTAGCTGCCGGCATACATTACATATTTTAATTCGGTATATTACGGTATGTCTCTCCACACTTGCAAGTGACCCTGTCCAAACACAGGACTTGCCTGTAAATCAGAGGTGTAAGTTCTGCTCCTGAGGGCCTTTTTACAGCAGTGTTTACTTCCAGATCGTGATAAACTACTGTACATTGATTGAGATCTTCAGATTCACTAGAGTGAAAGTAAGAAAGTTACCCTTCAGCAACGGACTGCCTGAAATAAATCTGCTAAATCGCTATCTGTGTGACCAGAATCCACCTTTATCTCCAACACAGAAGTTTGGCCGGACTCACACTGGTGTTCTACTTCTCCTGTCTGGTCTCCAGTGTTCTTATTGAATTTACGATTACGTAATGTGAAGCCTATAAAAGTGATTAAAAAAAAGGCAGTTTCACCACTTTACAGTGTTGCAATTACCATCTTTTGTCAGTGGCTCATCCGTCAAAGTTTAATAAGTGGGTAGATGACATAAAGCGGCCTGAGGTTAACAATACTGAAAACAGATGAGCGCTCATATCCTCATACAGCTACAGAATGGCTTCTGTTTCACAAAACGATAAGAGCACACATATTATAACTTCAGTGACGATGCTGCAATCCATGCTCAGTTGCTCTTGTTCATTTCTGGCGTAGAACATAGAGAATTTCAGCCAGATTTCATGAGGAAACAAAACTAGTTTACTTATTGCCAGAGAAGTAGCTAAATTAATCTAATTCATCCAAATTTATAACATTTAATTGGTATGAAAACTTAAGATTTAGGTTGGGTTAGAGGTAGGTTAGGGTTTTGTTAGGGTTTTGTTAAGGTTAGGGTTAGGGTTAGATTAGGATTATGATAGGATTAGGGTTTTGTTAGGAACAGGTTAGGGTTAGGTTAGATTTAGGATTATGTTTGGGTTAGGGTTAGATATGCCAAAGTTAGGTTAGCGTTAGGCTTATGTTGTGGTTATGTTAGGATTAGATTATGGTTAGGGTTATGCTAGGGTTTAGTTCAATTTAGGGTTATGCTAGGGTTCGGTTAGTTTATGTTAGGGTTATGCTAGGGTAAGGTAAGGTTTAAGGGTTAGGGCTAGGTTACAGTTAGAGTTATGCTAAGGTTAGGTTAGGGTTAGGCTTGTGTTGTGGTTGGGTTAGAGTTAGGCTATATTAGGGTTAGGTTATGGTTATGTTCGGGTTAGGTTAGGTTTAGGGTTATGTTACGATTAGTCTAGGTTAGGGTTAAGTTCAGATTATGTTAGGGTTCTGTTTGGATGAGGTTAGGTTAGATTTAGGTTTAGGATAGGGTTATGCTAGGGTTAGGTTAGGTTAGGGTTATGTTCAGGTTAGGATTGGGGTTAGGGTAGGGTTAGGTTAAGGTTATTGTTGGGGTTAGGTAGAGTTAAGGTTAGGTTTAAGTTATGGCTTAGGGTTATGTTAGGGTTAGGGTTACATTTGTCTTTTGTTATTGGTTTTGATTATGTTTTATTGATTTAAATGTGTCTTTTTATTTTTTGGACCTCAGGAAGAATAACCGGAGGGTTGATAGTAGCTAATGAGGATCTAAATAAACAATAAAAGGAGGCACATCGCAAATCTCACCCCTAAACCTTAATGTTTTTTTTTTTTGCAAATGCCAATTTAATGTAAGTTTATTGTTTAATAAGTTAATAAGTTTATTGTCTAATTTTTATGTATTTAGTAGTTTTAGTTATAAACAATGTATCTGTGCATTATTTTGTAAATTTAATTTGCACTCGTAAACTTTAATCACATAATGTAACCTTCCCTCCACCTCAAAACGATTTACTTTACTTCTGGTCACATGGAATGCCTTTAGGGTGAGGCTATCAGTCATTTAGGGCGGGGTTATCAGTCATTAAGGGCGAGGCTATCTGTCCTTTAGGGCACGGTCATCAGTGTGTGCCTCGTTTCTGCTCTAAATTCATCCATTTGTCAATCTTCTATTTGTTTGCAACGACCATCTTTTAACAATCCAATAGGTTCCCAAAGGATAAAATTGTAAAAATCATTCACCCCAAGCACCTCCCCACCACTCTCCCTCAGTACTCGAATGGGATGGTGGGCCAAATGAAAGGTTACCAGGAGGCCAACTATGCCCGCAGGCCCTTGATTGGGCATCTCTGCTCTAATTAAATGCAAAAAAACATGCAGTTTTAGCTGACCACAAGCATGTTGCAATCTTAATTCTTATTGTGTGACAGTAAATCAATATAATTAATTATATTCAAACTCTCTTTTATTCAACAGAGAGTACTTTCAATTAGTCTTGACAAGTGTCATCTGTTCTCTTTAGATAGATAGATAGATAGATAGATAGATAGATAGATAGATAGATAGATAGATAGATAGATAGATAGATAGATAGATAGATTGATAGATAGATAGATAGATAGATAGATAGATAGATAGATAGATAGATAGATAGATAGATAGATAGATAGATAGATAGATAGATAGATAGATAGATAGATAGATAGATAGATAGATAGATAGATTGATTGATTGATTATGTCATAGGATATTCAGAGAATAATGTATAATAGCTTTAGACATAAATGAAACTTATGGCCCGAGTGGGCAGTTTTCTAATTCACATGCCTACATTTAGGCTCTACTATACTGGCAAAAACCTTCCCGCTCTCCTTGGCCATCTCCACTGATGTATGATGATCTATGATGGGGACCTAAAAATATGGGCCATAAATTTGGATCAGTAAAACCTGAATCCATAAATGTGTCCAGTCCAGTTTAAAAAAGCCAGTGAGTTATGTGTGTGCTTTTGAAGATGTTGTGGAGAAAAAAACGCAAGAGAATAGAGCAGTGTTTGTGCTGCTGCTGCTGATGATGATGATACAGTAAGAGATCTGAGGCAGTTCAGGACCAGGTGACATGGTGCTACTGGGGTATTTTTACCACGGCTATTTCTGTATCTGTACAGAAGAACATCTGAAAGATCCCCTCATTAGTCTGCAGACAGCGGAGAAACTACAGAAATGGATTACCAGAGTTCCTGGAAGTCCACGCCCTGCCCTCACATACACACACATACTTGTTCCTATATCCCAGTGGGGACTTTCATAGATGTAACAATGTTTCTAAAATACAAACAGCATATTATAAACCCCTTCCTCCACCCTACCACCATTTGCATTTTTACCTCTTTATAATACTTCATTCTGTGTGAATTATACGCATATTTACATGTAGGGACCCCATGAAACTCCCCATGAGACTCCCCATAAGACTCCCCATAAGTACCCATGTGTGCATTCAGGTTTAAGTCCCCATAGGGATATAAAAACAAGTATTAAACACACACTGCACACAGAGCTATCTTTATCTTTATGATTTTGCATATTGTGCAGACTGTATATTCTGATTTATGAGATGATTTCTCATGGGGACCAAAATAATGACATGTAGTTGTGACGTTAACATTAAGTAAGATATAAAAGCTGTTGGTTAAGGAAGAATTCACACTTCTGGAGGAATTCACACCTTCATTGGACTCTTGTTGTCAGATATAATATGAAATGGACATTGCTTCGTTATCACTTTAGTAACCTTCCATCCATAGTTGAAGGTGATAATCACAAAGAATAGAAAATGCCAGAGCATACAGCACTCGGGCCGCTATTGTGGTGGTGTGTCAACAAGACATCGTGATTCACCATGTTCATTTGCTTGGCCTGAGGAGAACTGAATCCCAGCTGTTCATTGGATGGAGTTTGATTGGAGGCCTTGTCGATGTGGCTTTTTTTGTAATGCTTAGTTGGACTTTAAAAGACTCTTGATACTGATTTGATCTATTCACAACTCAATCTGACCTGGTTTCATGTTTAGTGAAGTTTACATCTTTAATTCTTAATTTTCGTGCTTTGAAGTGTGATAGAAATAGAGCTGACATGACATTTTGAGGCTCAAACTTGTAAGTAGAGCAAATGGGGAAATACATTGCTCCGTGTACATTTCATTGCACATTTCTGATGATAAATCCATTAGAGGGCGCTGTTGACATTTTTGTGAATTTGAAATACGTTACTTAGGGTACGTTTTGTTGTACGTTTCAGATACATATGCTTCATGTACACATGCACAAGAGGGAGAAATATTATTTTTTATTCACAACTTACTGTAAATGCATCGCAATACACTTTATTTAACTTTAAATGGGATTTTCTCAGTATTCAGATTTAGTTTCAACCCTCAGATTTCCATCTCATCCAAATATTGTCCATTTCTAACAAACCAAGCGTCAATGGAAACATTATTTACACAGCTTCCAGTTGATGTTTAAATGGCTTGGTTAGTTAGAGTTTAAAAGACTCTTGATACTGATTTGAGATGAATAATGACACTATTCACAGCTGAATCTGAACTGGTTTCATGTTTAGTAAAGCTTGCATCATTAATTCTAAATTTTCTTACTATGAAGAGTGATAGAATTGACATAAAATGTTGAGGCTCAAACTTGTGTGTAAAAGAGAAAATACATTGCTCCAGATACAGTTCATCGCACGTTTCAGATTAAAAATCCACTAGAGGGCGCTTTTGACAGTTTTGTTGTATGGTTCAGATACACATCCTTTATGTACACATCCACAATGGGGAAGAATATTATTATTTTAATAACGACCTACTGTAAATGTATCAAAACTACAATTTTGATTAGCAATGTGTGTTGCGAAACACTTTATTTAACTTTAAAAGGGATTTTCTCAGTATTCTGATTTTTTTTTCAAGCCTCAGATTTGAAATCTCAGTCAAATATTGTCCAATTCTAACAAACCGTACAGCAATGGAAACATTATTTATTTAAAGATTCTTGATACTGATTTGAGATGGATAATGACACTATTTACAGCCGAATCTGAACTTGTTTCATGTTTGCATCATTAATTCTTAATTTTCTTACTATGAAGAGTGATAGAATTGACATAAAAAGTCTAGGCTCAAACTTGTAAGTAGAGTAAAAGAGAAAATACGTTGCTCCAGATACATTTCATTGCACATTTCAGATTACAAATCCACTAGAGGGCGCTTTTGACAATTTTGTTGTATGGTTCAGATACACATCCTTTATGTACACATCCACAATGGGGAAGAATATTATTATTTTAATAACAACCTACTGTAACTGTATCAAAACTACAATTTTGATTTAGCAATGTGTGTTGCAAAACACTTTAACTTTAAATGGGATTTTCTCAGTATTCTGATTTTTTTTTCAAGCCTCAGATTTGAATATTGATATATTGATACTGATTTGAGATGGATAATGACACTATTTACAGCCGAATCTGAACTGGTTTCATGTTTAGTTAAGTTTGCATCGTTACTTCTTTTTTTTAACCTTTAAGCACTGTTGAATTAGACATAACATGATATTCTGAGGCTCAAACTTGTAAGTAGATTAAAAGGGAAATACATTGCTCCGGGTACAAGTGATTGCACGTTTCAGATGACGAATCGATTAGAGAGCGATGTTGTCATTTTTGCGCATCTGAAATGCGCTACTTAGGGTACGTGTTGTTGTACGTTTCAGATACACATCCTTTATGTGCACACCCACAAGAAGAAATAATTTTTTCATTGACTTAAATCTATCACAAATTAATTTTTGATTAGTAATGTACAATGCAAAACACTTTATTTAAATTTACAGGTGATTGTCAACCCTCAGATTTCAGGTTTTCAAATCTCAGCCAAATATTGTCGAATTTTAACAAACCGTGGAAACATTGTTTATACAGCTTCAAGGTGATGTTTAGATCTTAATTTCATAAAATTGACACCATATCAGTATGGTTTTGTGCTCATGTATTACTTTGCACAATCTTCATATTGCAATCCTGCAAAGATGACAGAAAATTGCTGTCCAAAACATCTTTTGACCAGTTGGCATTAACATTTTGGACACACCATAGTAAATGTTGAGAAATGTAATCAATAAACACATGAAAACATCATGTCCAGGGTTCAGGTTTCACTGTGAACAAGCAGCTTTTGAAAAATAAATGCTTGAAATAGCTGGAATGGCTGTGTTTTGAAAGGAAAACACTGTTTTCTAATGTATCTGGATGGCTCTGCAATGGTCTGGCCATCTGTTGTGGGTGTTTTCCTGTGTTTGTCCTGAGATGCTGGGACAGACTCCAGAAACCCTGAAGAGGACAAGTGGTTTGGAAAATGAATAGATGGACATGGTTTTTATAAAGCTGGATGAATTTCTGCTCTAATAGCATCGCAGAATAGAGTAATAAAAACATTGATGGTGTTCTGCAACACACTGTCAGGTTTGTGTGGAGGGGACGAGGCGAGGACTCAATTGCAGTTCAGTGGGGTTTTTATTGATGAGGAGTAAAAGAAAAGCAAACAGAAACTACCTAGTAGGTGAAAACAGATCGGTACAGGAGATTTATAGCAGAGAGAGATAGGACAGAAGAAAGCTTTGCAGAGTTACCATGAATACATACAGTTGAACGGATGAAAGAGATGCTCTTTGGGAGCGCAGACAGGTGCATGCATGTGGGGTGCATGTATTTTTTGGATTGAAACAGTTGTGAGCCACACTGCTCTCCCTGGAATTTCAATTAGCATTTATCATTTCACCTTATTAGGGGTCTCTAATCTATCCCGGGTTTTTTTTAAGCAGATAAATGTCTTTCCACAGACAAGAGCGCTGTCATCAGTGTGTCACCAGTGTCATCTCTGACATTTGCTCTGATGAGAATAAGAGTGCAAACACTACTAAATGTCATCAGAAGTGGCTGACATGAAAGAAGGGGAAATCTGTTTCTCTCTCTCTCACACACACACACAGGCATCTGTTCTTCTCCCATCAGAAGTGAAGCATCGCAGCAGGCTGAAACCCCTGAAGGCTTGGAGATCTCAGAGGAGTTGTCAGAGGTGTTACAAATGCCAGAGCTGCAAGTGAAACAGACAGATGTGTGATATGCAGCGCCGTTTTCACTGCATTAAGCTGGGATTAGAACGTAGCGTGCAGCACAAATGAGAAATCCTCTGACAGATGACTGCTCTCGCTGAGGGTTAATCACTTTGTGTTGCTTTTTCCTAATATATCTTTCTGATGATGACACAAATCGCTTAATAATAACAGTTTTCACACATTCACACACTGCAGCCTATTTAGTTCTTAAGTTCACCTATAGCGCATGTGTTTGGACTGTGGGGGAAGCCAGAGCAGCTGGAGGAAACCCACGCCAACAAGAGGAGAAGATGCAAACTCCACACAGAAAAGCCTTGAAAGGCTCAAACCAGCAGCCTTCTTGCTGTGAGGTGACAGTGCTAACCACTGAGCCACCGTGCTGCCTTGTTAATCTCAGTCAATGTTAATTTGAACATTTTCTAACACATTATAATATAATCGTTTTCCTATTTCAAGTTTAACTCTTCTGTTGTCGATTTGCTAGATGATCGGTGGCTTAGTGGTTAGCACTGTGGCTTCACAGCAAGAAGGTCGCTGGTTCGAGCCCCGGCTGGGTCAGTTGCCATTTCTGTGTGGAGCACCTGGTTTGGATGTTCTCCCCGTGTTGGCGTAGTTTTCCTCAGTGTGCTTCGGTTTCCCCCACAGTCCAAACACGTGCGCTATAGGGGAATTGATGAACTAAATTGTGTGAATGTGAGAGTTTTTAAACCCCCTACTATTTATTTTAGCAAATAACCCCTTTTGCACCTTTATTTCTGAGTGTGGGCAGCAGCTACTGTGTTTGCACTGTGAAAATGGCAGTACGTTAACTGTAAAAGTGTAATTAAGTGAAGTTTATTCATAAACTAATTTCGAGAGGATCACGTGCTTATGATTTATTACGGCCGGTCTCGCATTTGCTAATCACTAATCTTCCAATCATATGAGCCCTAAGCTACTATAAATAGCCTCAGTTTTCAGTCCACTTTATCTTCGTTTGGAAGAAACCCCCCTCCTCCCCTATTCTCCTCCTTTACCTGTGATTGGGCGGCACGGCGGTCCAGTGGTTAGCACTGCGAGCCACACAGCAAGAATACTGCCGGCCCTAGTTCCATAGGACCGGTGGGTGTTTCTGTGAGGAGTTTTGTATGTCCATCCAAAGACATTCAACATACATAACAATCAAGCTTGTCTAATCCCTTACATTCCCTTAGCTACAGCGGCAGGGGAATTCTGAGATCCATCGAGCTCGGGCTCCCCTCTTGCTCTGCCAACGGGAGGAAGCCCCGGGCTCGAGGAGCAGCATGCCAAATAAGCTTTGTAAATCATCAGCTAAGTGTGAACTCTTGAATGCTATTTATGCTTGTGCGCAACGCGAGTTGAATGTACATTGTCAAATTCATGACCTTTAACTTCATAAATACTGTATTCTTGACACATTTGTTCTGTTTTCTTTGGCTTTTTGTCCTCTGCTCCCATCAGTCTGTTCTTTTTTTTTTCTTTTCTTTTTTTCTTTTCTTTACTTTTTTAACTGTATTTTTTATGAAAGTGTATTTAATGTTTAATGTTGTGCTTCTATTTTAGGTGTGACTTTTTAACATTCTGTAAAGGGTCTACGGATGAAAAATAGCCATTCTTGGCTAATTCTGGCACATTTTACAGTAATGTTTATTAATGTGCATTGACCCTGTAAACAAATAAACTAAACTAAACTAAATAAATGCAACCTTCCAACAAGAAAGACTTGAACACAGCACATACTCTATCTTCATTTATTCATTGATTTTTTTGTCGGCTTAGTCACTTTATTAATCCGGGGTCGCCCCAGCGGAATGAACCGCCAACTTATCCAGCACATTTTTACGCAGCGGATGCCCTTCCAGCCGCAACCCATCTCTGGGAAACATACTCTATCTTAAATCCTAATAAAACACACGTGAACCAGTTAATGACGGTGTTCCGGCTTACTGAAAATCTCCAGGAAAGTGTGCAGATTCCCAAGAGAGACATTGAAGAAGATTTTATTCTCTCTGTATGAAGTATTTTCCAAGTGTAAAGCAGTTAATTTTCTCTTCTCAAAATGTATGTAGTGTTCGCAGCAAACATGCCAGCCTGTGTTAAAAGTACAGTGATATGTCTGTGTAAGATGAGTACGCCTGCACAGGAGCAACACTAGGAGAAGGCTGAGTGACTGATTGTGTAGAATAACTGAATATGTAAAGCACTGATTATACATGTTAAATACTTGTATGAAGTTATATGTGTCAGAAGTTAGAATGAGTAACAAGTGATTATGCTATCATGACAATGTATGTAAAAACTTAGTTCTTTTGCATAAGTTGCATCTATGGAGAGAGAACTTTGGTGTCAAAACAGTTGCTGACACAGACCTGTAACATCTTTGTTGACATGAGCTTGTGGGCTGAGAGCCAAGAATAACAGGGCCACCTAGAGTAAAAACCTATCCTAAAGTGGTTAAAAGTTTAAATGAGACACCCAGGGGTGTGTCAAAATAACCTGTATAAATATTGTAAAAAACACAGAGACTTTAAAAGGAGCAGGAGGAGAATGCTTTGAGGTCTGCTCTGCTCTTTCTCGGCTTTATTATGGAGAATAAAGTCTATTTTCTGATATTCAAAACCTCCTTTCTGGAAATTTCTAATTGATAAGAAGTCGAATTCACGACAACATCTGCACCCGAGTCTGAAAAAAGCTCAGAATGTCCTGGATGGCCATGGAGGTCTGTCTATTCCACACCTTCTTAATATTCCCCATGTGTTCACCTGCTGTCTGCTTACAACCATATCCTTGCCAACCCCACCAAATATATTCAAATCCTGCTAAATGTCCTACATTCAAATTTAACCAGGAATCAAATAGAGAGATTGGAGATAATAATATAAAATGTAAAACATGCTGGAATATTTGGCAGTTCATTCCGCCGTGGCGACCTCTGAAATCAAGACTCAGCCGAAGGAAAATGGATAAATAAAACAATTGTATAAGAGCAAATATAAAGAAAGCAGGAGAGCTGGGCTTTTCCACCACAGTGAAATAGTTGTTTTTGAAAGTCTAAATGCCAACAAATATGGATTGAAGCTAAATATTTTAGCAGATAAAAACATGCTGTGAATTTGGGAAGTGATTTCATCTGTCTTCAATACAGGTTGACTTGTGGACTTGCTGTATTGGAAACATTCATACTATGTGCTGTCGCTGGAATCTGTTAATTAGTTTTCCTTCATCTTAATAAACTAAATTGTCCGTAGTGTATGTGTGTGAATGGATGTGTATGGATGTTTCCCAGTACTGGGTTGCAGCTGGAAGAACATCCGCTGTGTAAAACATATACTGGATATGTTCGTTCCACTGTGGCTCCCCCTAATGAATAAGCTGAAGGAAAATGAATGAATGAACTTGAGAATTGAGCCGTGGGACGGACTTGACTGATTGACTGCAGATAGCTGTTGGGATTATAGACTTGCTCTTCCAAAACAAAACATATTCTTCTGACCGTGAATCTTTTGAAGCAGGGACCAGATCAATTCCTATCACACTTATATAATTGCCTGGCACATCAAAGTTATGGACTTGAACAGACAGGCAAATTGGAAAAGTGTAGTACTGTAAGAAATGGATGATGTTGGCGGATTGAACAACAAAAGTTGAGATGCTGGATTCCCCCATTATCTGAAATCACCCCGCATTCTGAAACAGCCCGCATTCCAGTCCTCCTTTTGGCTGATCGATATAATATCAAAACTCATAATGTATGTTTCTGAGAACAAGTCGAAATGATGAGCAATTGAAGTAATGCAGAACGCTTCGCATGTATAAACCTGTTATTTTTCAAGAACAAAAAGTTTAGTGAAAAAGTTGTGTGGGCGAAGCAGTGGCGCAGTAGGTAGTGCTGTTGCCTCAAAGCAAGAAGGTCGCTGGGTCACTGGTTCGATCCTTGGCTCAGTTGGCGTTTCTGTGTGGAGTTTGCATGTTCTCCCTGTGTCCGCGTGGGTTTCCTCCGGGTGCTCCGGTTTCCCCCACAGTCCAAAGACATGTGGTACAGGTGAATTGGGTAGGCTAAATTGATGTATTTCAAATTCGCAAAAATGTATACAGCGCCCTCTAGTGGATTTGTCATCTGAAATGTTCAACGCAATATACCTGGAGCAATGTATTTTGCGCTGTGCTTGAGTGGGTGTTTTCCGGTACTAAGCTGGGACTGGAGGGACACCTTCTGTGTAAAACATATGGTGGAATGGTTGGCGGTTCATTCAGCTGTGGCGACCTCTGAAATAGAGACTAAGCTGAAGGAAAATTAATGAATGATTGAATTATATGGGTAACATTGTTCAAACGGTAGGAGAAACGTTGATTGAGTTGTGAAATGATGACAGTGTGTTGATTTTACTTCATTATGAATCAGTAGTCTGCACTGATTAATGCAAATCTGAGAACACATCTGCCTTCTTTCTAACTATAGACCGAATATCTCATGCAGCTAGGTCAGTCTCTGGCCTAGTTGAGATCAGCTACTTTTACCATACTGTTGCAAATCTCCCTGCTAACGTCAGCAATGCGATTTAAAATAATATTGATATATTCTGATATCAAGCTTTCACGTATAGCACTCGTTTCAGAATTTTAGCTGCATTTCATCAATGCAATACATTTCATCCATTTTGTATAACCTGTAAGTTTTTACAGTATGCAATGTTAAATACGGTTTAAATGTTCGATTCAAGAGTAAAAGTATCTGCTGAAAAAGATTACACAAAGTTTGAGTAAAACACCTTTTAAAAGTACTCAAGATTAGTGAGTATTATGCTGTAAAGATCTGATGCATTTACATGCAATTCGTGGATGTGTGTAAACGTAACATTCTGTAGTGCATTTAGTTATAGCCTAGCAACGTCATCAGACGTTAATCATGGTTTAGATTAAGGTTGTGACGTCAGGTGACCAAAATTTTATGTCTAGCCAGCGTCTAAGCACAAAGTTACTTTAATGTCGAACAACAACGTCAAATAACGTTGATATTTGGTTGATTTTAGGTTGTTTTATAAAGTTACCAAAATCTAACGTCGCCAACTTGCTAAACCGTTGTCATATTGACATCAAATACTGACATTGATTTGTTAGGTATGGCAACCAAAATCCAATGTCTGATAGTCGTCATAGTGGTAACGTCAAGCTGTAACATCATTAGACGTTAATACTTGGTTGATTTTTAGGTTGGACGTTGGACATTGACGTCAGCCTGATTTTGGGTTCTGATGTCGACCCGATTTTCATTTCCAAACAAAATGCAACGTCCCCATAACGTTGGGGTACAACGTGAATCTGACGTCAGGTTGATGTCTTGTGTCTGCTGGGTGTTTATGGCCATTTTGGTCATCATATAGTAAACATCCGTCATCTTCTCATCAGTGACATGTATTTAACAGTCTCTGGGTCAGTGCGTGTAAAGATTTTGGACGTCTTCTTGGACACTTTTAATGCTTCCAAACAGTTTGCTGCAATTATAAATCATGCATGTCTTGAGGTAGTTCATTATGATGCAAATTACTCTCCAAGTGTGATTTGATTATAAAACAACTTAGTAAAGTACAATTACAGTAGTTTGATTGGTTACTTTACGCCTCTGGTGTCAGATATATGGATTTTAGCAGCTGGAATGACCTGCACTTCAAGCTAAGAGTAACCAATTTATTAGTGGTGAATATAGGAGTTTACACACGTCCACCAGTCGTCTTTCTACAAGATAAAAAGGAGCCATGGAATATGAGATAATAGCAAGATAACAGCAGCACAACAGTGGCACAGCTGTCAGACGAGGTCTCCGCTGGGTTTTGTGTGGGCTTGAGTTGAGGATTCGCTTGTACGTTTAGCTTGAAATGTGCTGCAGTTGCATTTCCATCGTTGACAGTAAAATGTCAGCGAAGTGCAGATTCTGGAAACTCACAGGACTTCAGCAGCTGTGACTCCTCGAGCACTCGCCAGTATAGTGGTTTCAATTTTAGAAACGCAGTTCGCACTTGTTTTATAATTTGACAGATTGTTGTTATGTGAAAAGTTGGAGAAAATTGGATTGAATTGTGAAATTATGGGTAAAAGTAGAGCTGCACGATTCTGGCTAAAATCATAATCATGATTTATTTATTTCTTTTGGTTAAAATCAAGATCAGGATTTTCTCACGATTGATGTAAAAAAAAAGTTAATATGAGTAGGCTATGATTAGTGGTATTTCTCAAACAAATGATAAAAAATAAACTATTAGGCCTATGTAGGTTGGTTAAGAAGGGTGTAACGGTCCTGTGCAGACCTCTAGTTTGGCCGTATGGACATCCAGGACATTTTGAGTGACACTCGGCTTGATTATTGCCAAGGTTTCTATCTTGAGAGCAGATGTCTCCTGGGAACTGAGAACCTGATCTTCCAAAATGCCAAGCTGTGATTAAATCCAGCCCACAGCGGCCGGTCCAGCACACCCAGATCTGGAGGCTCCTGGCCAGGCTTGAGTTGAAGCATTCACTGCTTCAGGCTGACAGTCGGTACCTGCTAGCCCAACACAATCTCATGGCAATTCGTAACTTTTTAATTTAGTGGCTAATTCGTATGATCTAATTCGTAAAATTTAGTACGATTATCTCATCACTCAATGACGGTTGGGGTTAGGGGTGGGGTTAGGTGCCACGCCTCCTTTTATAAATCATACATTTTCGAACGACTGAATTCGTACGAATTTGTACGAATTCGCCACTAAACTGACAAAACGTAAAATACTTACGTTTCCTCGTGAGATCAGGCTGGCTAGCCGCTTGAGTTAAGGTCTCGCGAAGTGCTTTGAAATGTACTTTATTTTTTTTGTTGATGTTTGACATAATCCCACACTGTGATAAACTGCTGTAAAATGTACAATATTACTGCGTAGTTTGGTTGCCACTACTACTGTAAAATTTACAACTGCAGTAAAATTGTACAGTTGCACAATTGTAAGTATTAATTTATTACTGTTTTTTTATTTATTCAATTTATTAATTTATTATAATTAAAGTATTTCTGGAAAAATTTGCAAGTGCACTGTAAAAGCAGTTACAACTGTGCTGTAAAATTGCAGCACAGTTTTAATTGTTAATTTACAGCACACTTGTAAATCGTACAATACTAAGGGCAACCAAAATTACCAGTAATACTTTAAATTGTACAGCAGTTGTTTTTACAAAATTGCACTTTATTTTTTCTAGCAATTTATACTGTAAATTTGCAAGTGCACTGTAAATTAACAATAACAGATGTTCTGCAGTTTTACAGCACAATTGTAATTATTAATTAACAGCGTACTTGTAAATCTCACAGTATTACTGGCACAATTTACAAGCACACTGTAAATTTGTAATTACAACTGTGCTGTTGTAAATGTGCACAGTAGTATTGGCAACCAACATTGCCAGTAATACTGTACATTTTACAGAAATTTATTTTACAAAATTGCACATGTATTTTTTTCTGACTGTTTGCACTTTAAAATTTACAAGTACAATGTATATTAAAGAACTGCCAATTATGAACATCTAGCATAAAGGATTGTGTGACACAAACTCTTCTACAAATACTGATGATTTTTGCTGGGACTTTAGACTTACCTCAAAGAACCCTAATTATCAGCTAATTCATTACAAAATGATTCATATAATTGACCTCAGTCAGGATGTCATGGTACATACAAACATATGTTTTGGGAATGTCCTGAAGTGAATAACTTTTGGCATAATGTGTCCCTGACCTTGTAGGACAAACTGGAATCAGACATACCATGTTGTCATAAGCTTTTCCTTTTAAATGATGATTCCTTCTTTGACTTTTCTTTATTTCAGAAAAAATATATATATTTTAGGCTTTAACAGCAGCTAAAAAAATGTTAGCATTATGTTGGCAGCCTCCTCATTCCCTGGACCGGAAACACTGGATGTATACAGTATGTATGTATACAGTTCTTGGACATCACAAATATGGAACTGTCTTTGGCAAGGATGCATGGCGCTTCTACAAAAACTATTGCTTCATTGAAATGTGCAATAACAAAGATAAAAGATATGCTATTGTGAATTTTTTCTTTGTATTTTGTTTAACCTGTGTGTAAAAGTCCAAAGTATCTACCTTTTTTAAAAGTGTTCTTGTAAGAAGTTAAATGCAGAGGTCAATTAATTAATTTATTTATTTATTTACGTATTTTTTATGTATGTGTTCTACCCCTCTTTTATTTTATTTATTTATTTATTTACATATTTTTATGTATGTGTTCTACACCCCTTATTTATTTATTTATTTATTTATTTATTTATTTATTTATTTATTTATTTATTTATTTACATATTTTTTATGTATGTGTTCTACACCCCTTATTTATTTATTTATTTATTTATTTACATATTTTTATGTATGTGTTCTACCCCTCTTTTATTTTATTTATTTATTTATTTATTTACATATTTTTATGTATGTGTTCTACACCCCTTATTTATTTATTTATTTGTTTATTTATTTACATATTATTTATGTATATGTTCTACCCCTCTTTAATTAAGTTAATTAATTAATTTATTTACACATTTTTATGTATGTGTTCTACCCCTCATTATATTTATTTATTTATTTATTTACATGTTTTATGTATCTGTTCTACCCCTTATTATATTTATTCAATTATTTATCTATCTATTTATTTATTTATTTATTTATTTACATATTTTTATGTATGTGTTCTATCCCTCTTTTATTTTATATATATATATATATATATATATATATATATATATATATATATATATATATATATATATATATATATATAAAATAGAAAATGCAGTTGGTTGGTATCCTTGTCTGTAACTATACATGCAAGATTATTTTCAACTGTTCAATAAAGATGTGATCACAAAACAGTACACTGTAAATTAACAATTACAATTGTGCTGTAGTTTTAATTTACAGCATTTAAATGCATGATTACAGCATAATAAATAGCATTTGATAGATTTTGATCACGTTGCTTTGCCTCTTTCGTTACATATAGAGAGACAAAAAATAGCATTTTGTTTTGTAGCATTGGCACAATCTCTGCAGGACAGTGGCCGTGCAGGACCGGAGATGAATAGTCCTGACATTGACGTATTGATCGGCGGCTCTCGTGTGGGAGAAACGTGCTTTCCTCTGCATCTTGATCCTGGCCTTTCTTTCATTCGTAATGTCCCCAAACTTTCCCTCTCAGACAGAGGTCGGTGTTTGGAGGATGGATGTGATGTGCAATATTCAATCCTGCCAATCTGTCTATTAGATTTCTCCATTAGCTACAACGACCTCCCCGATTTTTTACATTGATGTTCTCCACCCAGAGGTTTCTAATCTCTTTTGTGTCTTGTGAGGAGGAGAAGAAAGACAAACAGGATTTAAGACAGCTTACACAACACGGTGTCTGCGCTGATACTGTCACTTGAGTCTGACGAAGGCGATAAAAACAACTGTGCATTGTAAATAGCAGCGATAATTAAATGCATCTTATTTTTTCATTAGAAAAAAGCCCTTGAAGAGTTTTGCCACAAGAATTTAGGGGTTGTAATATGGAGTCAATAATTGGGGGCATATATACTTGCAAAAAAAAATGGTTTTGCAAACAAAAAATAAAGTATTGAGCAAAAATAAATAAATAATAATAAATGCAAATCTTTAAAAATCCCATATATATATATATATATATATATATATATATATATATATATATATATATATATATATATATATATATATATATATATATATATATATATATACACTTATTTATACAACAGTTCTGTCTGGTTCTCAAAACTGATTGGCTGATAGCCTCCTCATCAAAGTTCTTAAAAGCAAAGAAGCTTAAGGTCAAGAATTGGCCCACCCAATCACCAGACATGAACATTATTGAGCATGTCTGGGGTAAGATGGAAGAAGAGGCATTAAAGATGAATCCAAAGAGTCTTGATGAACTCTGGGAGTCCTGCAGGAACGCTTTCTTTGCCATTCCAGATGACTTTATGAATCAGTGATTTGAGTCATGTCAGAGATGTATGGATGCAGTCCTCCAAGCTCATGATGGAGTCAGACACAATATTCATTCTGTCTCCACTGCAGCAGGACTTTATATTCTATACTGGACATTATTTCTGTTCAGTGATGAGACTTTTGTCTAAGCAGAGTCAGACCTTACTGTCCTAAAGAAATCATTCAAAATCAAGGCATGATCATATTTTATTGTGGTCAAATAAGCATAAACTAGAGGCCTTTGCCTTTCATATAAGCCACTTCTGATACCAAATGATCAACTAGAAGTCAGCTTATTATTTGTTGCTCCTAAAACTCAGACAGGCGACAAGACTTTTGTCAGGTGTAGTTGTGCAGGGCATCTGTTTTCTGGACACGACAGCGGCTGTAGACTCTCTTTATAAAGGCAGTGATCTAGTTTTGCCTTGAACTGATTGCCACATACGTCAAGCGCAGACACAATCTTAGAAAGCATTTACCTGTACTTTACAAGGTCAAGGCTGTGGTCGAGGTTCACCAGGAGCGCCGCACACACATTAGTATTCAGCTTTAGCTCAGCTGCAGCTATTCAGACCGGTGCTGTAATGCACGTTTTACATCTGGAGGAATAGATTCATCTTTCTGAATGTCTTTAAGCAGGAAGATTTCAACTTTGCTTTGACATGGCCCCGTTGGGATGATAATTTCTAACATGCTGTGAATAGTATGAGCTGTGCCTCCACACAATTTATTCATGTTGTCCCAATACCAATCGATTAAGTTGACTTAAAAGGGACCTATTATGGAAAAATCACTTTTATAAGGGGTTTAAACACAGTAGTGTGGCAAAAGTGTGTGAATATTAGCAGCTTCTATTAGTAAACATGGATTAACTCCATTTTTTTAAATATCAGACTTGATAAAGTCTGCAAAAACACTTTTTTTATATAATTATTTTTTAGGGGTTTTCACCTTTATTGATAGGACAGTGGAGATTGACAGATTGAGGGAAGCAGAGATAGGGGAAGGATCGGCAAAGGACCTCGAGTTGGGAATCAACTTGGGTCGACGCACTAACCACTAGGCTATTGGCGCCAACCTGCAGAAACACTTTGATTGACATTCTCTCTTTGTACGTGTCATCAGAGAGGGAAAGCTCCGCCCACTAGTGACCATCTCTCCCTCATTAGCATTGGACGTTAGTCTTGTTTTTGAATCTGCCACTATGCTGACACATAGGCGTTAATAGCGCTGCCCTCTTTTGAAAAGAGCATCTCATTTGAATTTAAAGCGTTTAAATTCAAGTTTATAAATAAATTTGATATAATTTAATAATTATATGAATAGTTGTTTTATACAATATAAAATAAGAGGTCTGCATCACCATATGGGGCATAAGAGCAGGACGTGTGTTTGGATATAACTCAGTTTTCTGACCACACTTCATTATTACTGGTCATTTATTCCTTTGCTGGAGATTAGAACTGAATTTAGAAATAGTTTTGACACAAATCTCTGCGCTTAACAAAGGAAAGTAAATATGTAGGCTGATGGAGTAAGTGGAGTTACCTTAGTAAGTGGAGGCACCGTTACCTTACTCCACCAAAGTAAAGGAGTAAAGTAAAAGTAAAGAGGCTGAATGGAGGAGGCTCGTTCTTTATCCTCGCGCTGCAGATGCTCTGTTTAATTGTGTTCTCGCAAGTGAATCGTTCAGTTTTTACACTTACAAAGTCCGCCATGTAAATAGTAAATGCGCCATGAAGCGACACAACTGACTCTTAAAGGAAATGTGAGATGAGCTTCTGTTTAATACAGGTTATGCTCAAAACACACCCAGAACTCTTTAAGAGAATAAGTACAACCCTGTTAGACCATGCTCACCAGCTCATTATTTGTTATAGATGTGTGTGTGTGTGTGTGTGTGTATATATATATATATATATATATATATATATATATATATATATATATTTCAAACTATTATTATGTAAATAATTACATTTTCAACAAGTTGATGAAGCAGAGATCAAGGCCCCTTCATGCGCTTTGAAAGTGTAAATAAATGGAAAAATGGCTGTGAATTAAGAATAAGGAGCTACAGGCGATGTGTGTGTGTGTGTGTGTGTGTGTGTGTGTGTGTGTGTGTGTGTGTGTGTGTGTGTGTGTGTGTGTGTGTGTGTGTGTGTGTGTGTGTGTTATGCATAAGAAATTAGTTGGAAAAGAGCAAGAAATTTGACCCATTACATTTACATTTATTCATTTAGCCAGTGCTTTTATCCAGTTACAACAGTGTTATGAGGAACACAACAACAGATGCATCTTAAAAGGGCATTTAATCACAAGAAGTGCTACTAATATATTGTTTTTGGTTTTAGACATTGTTTGTAAAAATCAAATGCAAAAACAATTTATTTTTCAGTCTTCAGTTTTCATTTATCTTCAGTTAAGTGCTCACAGGAGGGATTTGTCTTATAGAATTTTTAAATCTTTTAATTTACCTTCCATGTTAAAGAATGAAAGGGAAAGCACAGGCATTTGGAAGAAGCAAGCCAAATTTGTTTGGCACGCCCTTCTCAAAAACTCTTCATGGTGCTTCTTGTGCCAAGCCTGTGGTTTCAACACTTGTCTTGTGGTTTCAACATTATTATTACCATCTATAATGGTAAATTAAAACTGATAACAACATGTTATTATGGTGGCCACACAGCAAGGAGGAAACACTGGGTGTTTCCCAGTACTGGGTTGCAGCTGGAAGGTGCTGGATAAATGTGGTGACCCTGGATGAATAAAGTGACTAAGCTGAAGAGAAAATCAATGAATGAATGTATAATATAATATAATATAATGTAATATAATATAATATAATATAATATAATATAATATAATATAATATAATATAATATAATATAATATAATATATAAATATACTAATATAATATACTAATATAATATAATATAATATACTAATATAATATAATATAATATAATATAATATAATATAATACAATAAATATAATATAATATAATATAATATAATATAACATATTATAATACAATATAATATACTATTATAATATAATATAATATAATATATAAATATACTAATATAATATAATATAATATAATATAATATAATATAATATAATAATATAATATACTAATATAATATAATATAATATAATATAATATAATATAATATAATATAATATAATATATTATAACATATTATAATACAATATAATATACTATTATAATATAATATAATATATAAATATACTAATATAATATAATATACTAATATAATATAATATAATATAATATACTGATATAATATAATAATATAATATATTATAATACAATAAATATACTATTATAATATAATATAATATAATATACTATTATAATATAATATACTATTATAATATAATATAATATAATAATATAATATATTATAATACAATATATATACTATTATAATATAATATAATATAATATACTATTATAATATAATATAATATACTATTATAATATAATATAATATAATAAAATATAATATAATATAATATAATATAATATAATATAATATAATATAATATAATATAATATAATATAATATATTTTATTCATTTTCTTTTCGGCTTAGTCCCTTTATACATCAGGGGTCGCCACAACGGAATGAACCGCCAACTTATCCAGCATGTTTTATGCAGCAACAACCCACTGGTAAACTTGCACACACTCACATACTGTACACTATGGCCAATTTAGCTTACCCAATTCACCTGTACCGCATGTGTTTGGACAGTGAGGGAAACCGGTGCACCGAGAGGAAACCCACGTCAACGTGGCGAGAACATGCAAACTCCACACAGAAATGCCAACTCATCCAGTCGAGGCTTGAACCAGTGACCTTCTTGCTGTGAGGTGATCATGCTGTCCACTGCGCCACCACATTGCCAATAGTTTTCTATGTGAAAGTGAAATAATATATAATTATTCTGTTTTCTGTGGATGTTTTGGAGCTTGCTGAGTGTCAGCTGTCATGGGTGTGTTTTCTCCTCAGGTGTTGTGTTTGTTTGGGCACACGTGGGAGTCTGTAGAGTCACAGTCTCGACACCTCGCAGGACTCCTGCTATTCAAAGCATGAACCCAGCGGAGCATCACACTGATTTGTGTTTGTTTGTGTGTGTTCAAGCGGCTCCGCTAAACAGACATGTTTTATGTGATCTGCGGAGGCTCCTGGCAGTGTGTCAGACAGACTGTGCGGCGGTGGCAGACTGTCAAAAAAACAATGATAGACACGACTGTGTGTGTGTGTGTGTGTGTGTCTGTGTGAGATAGAGAGAGATTCCCACCCTCCTACACTTCCTTATGTCTGTCTGTCAGTGTTTCACAGTGCCGTTATTTGCCAATTATTACAGGAAAGCTATTGATAGATGCATAAATGCAAACTGAATGGTTACACTGTAGATTACAGTCTGCACTTTGCATTGTAGTATGGAGTAACAAGGGTCACTTAAATAAACATTACAAATGAATTAATTCATTCATTTTCGTATTGGTCCTTTTATTCATCAGGGATCGCCACAGAGGAATGAACCGGCAACTTATCGAGCACATGTTTTACGTAGCGGATGCCCTTCTAGCTGCAACCCATCACTGGGAAACACCCATACACTCTCATTCACACTCATACACTACGGCCAATTTAGCTTATTCAATTCCCCTATAGCGCATGTGGGGGACTGTGGGGGGAAACCGGAGCACCCGGAGGAAACCTACGCCAACACAGGGAGAACATGCAAACTCCACACACTTCACTTCACCTTCTTGCGGTGAGGTGACAGCGCTACCCACTGAGCCCCCGCGCCCCCTACAAACTATTAATAATGATAATAAGCAATAATAAACAACAACTACAACAATAATTATGAGCAATAATAAACAATAATAATTATTAATAAACAATAGAAATAATAAAAATAAATAACAATAGGAAATAATAATAAACAATAATAATAAACAACAATAATTAATAATAAACCAATAATAATAGTAATAATAATAAATAATAACAATAAACAATAAGAATAAACTATAATTATAATAATAAACAACTACAACGATAATTATGAGCAATAATAAACAACAATAATTATTAATAAACAATAGTAATAATAATACATGAAAATAAAAAATAAATAACAATAAGCAATAATAATAATAAAAAACAACTGCAATAATTATGAACAATAATAAACAATAATTAATAAACAACAACAACAATAATAATAATAATAATAATAATAAACAACTAAAACAATAGTTATGAACAACAATAATTAATAATAAACCAATACTAACAGTAATAATAATAAATAATAACAATAAACTATTATAATAGTAATAAACAACTACAACAATAGTTATGAACAATAATAATTAATAATAAACAAATAATAATAGTAATAATAATAAAAATAAA
>NC_141033.1:2542500-2637500 GCF_052040795.2 Danio rerio
AACTTCATCTGCAACCCTGAGTTGGTTTAACTTGTTCTGTGGAACAGGCTTCTGATCTTGACCAGCTTTGATTTGTGTGGTTTTGTCAACCCAAAACTTATTCTGGTAGTAACCAGGAGATTGTTTAACTTGTTTTGTGGAACAGGCCTCTGATTTTTACCAGCTGGGATTTGTTTGATTTTTGTGAACCCAAAACTTACTCTGCAACCCTGAGTTTGTTTAATTTGTTTTGTGAAACAGGCCTCTGAATTTAACCAGCTTGGATTTGTTTGGGTTTTTTCAACCCAAAACCTACTCTGCAACCCTGAGTTTGTTTAACTTGTTTTGTGCAACAGGCCTCTGAATTTAACCCAAAACTTCCTCTGCTAGTAAACCCGGAGTTTGTTTAACTGGTTTTGTGCAACAGGCCTCTGATCTCAGTTTTAAATTTTTTAGGTTTACAGAGTTCCTGGAGCCGTTTGAGAGGATTATCCAGCCTGAGGAGCTCTGGCTTTACAAGAACCCTCTGGTGGAATCAGACCACATCCCAAAGAGAGTCATGTTTGTAAGTGTAACTCGTTCTTGCTTCTAGTTTGGTGTCTTTTATTTTGCACTTTAGTCTTGTGCTGCCTGTTTCCTCTATAAGTTGGTTTCAATCCTAACATGAAGCAAATCTTTACATGGTTTGTGAAAAAGAAAAAAAATACTCAACAAAGGGAGGGAGGGAGATTATTATACTATTATTATACAATTATTATACTATTATTACCACCCCCCACTATATGTTGTCATGGGGCCTGTACTTGCTAACAGCTATACTGGTAAAGATTGTTATCTTTTTCCAATATCTTGACATACATCTAAATGAAATGGTCATAAAATGAGAAAGACGTGGGGCAGTGCATGAATTTGTCCTTCGGAAACCCTTTGGATCGTTGGAAGATGGACGTTGCTAACAAAATGGTAAAAGATTGATGAATGAATGAAAGCAAGGCAAAAATGAGGTGCACTAATAGTCTTGCCCCCAAATTAATGGTTGCCTTGCCCTTAAGGGCTCATTGCCCCATCTTAAATGACTGATTCTCCCACCCTAAACACTCATAGCCTCACCCCAAATTACTGGTGGCCCAGTAATTGTGATTTCAACTGTACATCAACACACCTAAACAAACATTTCAACAACTTAAAAATTCATGCACAATTCCAATGCCACAGCCATATCACCCTGCAGCCCAAGACTGGTCACTGGTCACTGAAGCTAAGCAGGGTTGAGCCTGGTTAGTACCTGGATGGGAGACTTCATGGGAAAACTAGGTTGCTGTTGGAAGTGATGTAGGTGATTCCAGCAGGGGGCGCTCAACCTGTGGTCTGTGTGAGTCCTAATGCCCCAGTATAGTGAAGGGGAAACTATACTGTCAGTGAGCACCATCTATCGGGTTATACGTTAAAGCGAGCTCCTGACTCTCTGTGGTCATTAATAATCCCAATGCACTAATCGTAAAAGAGCAGGGGTGTAATGGATACTGCACACTGGTGGTGGTGTGGAAAGACTCCCCTCTTGATTTCGAAGCACTTTGGGTGTTTGGCCATACACTATAAATGCGCTATATGAATTAATACACACATTGCATTACATTAACATTACATAACGCAGACTGTAAATGTCTCTAAAATGTGACTCTTAAAGCTAAAAACTGAATGAACGCTCCAAGTCCTAGAAATCAGTATCGACAAACCTCTGAATTGAAAAACACTGCAGTGGAGGACTAAGCGGAGTGATTTTGAGGAGTGTTTTTAATTTTCTCTGCTTTGAGAAGTGTCTGATGTCTTCAGAGAGCGTGAAGGACCTTTGTGTGGGAGACTTATTTGCTCATATTTTGCACCAGGTGAAAAAAGCACACAAGATATAAAGACATTCATATAATGAAGTTGCACAAGTCAGGCACATCGGGTTCTTTAGGATAGGGGAAGGGGAAAAAATCAGCTTTCTATCATAATCAGGTCTGGTTTGTGTGAAATGGGATGCAGCAAAATGATATTGTGTCTCTTTTTTCTTTCAGGCAATTTCATTCCTCACCCCTCTGGCTGTGATATTCGTGGTGAAGATTATACAGAGGACCGACAGGACAGAAATTAAAGAGGCTTGTTTGGGTGAGTAACCAGACCATAGCCAAAAGATACAGTCAACACAGTCATTTTTACACAGTGGGTGTTCCTATTGAGCTAAACGTGGTACAAACAGAATAACTAAATAAATTATATTGACAATAATACACATATGTATTGTACTATGCGCCGAATGTGCGATGTAAATATATTCACACTCAAAAACGGCCTCACATTGAAACTAAGCCACACTTATAAAGTCCACAGCCAATAATATACAGAAGGCAGTATAAGTACAACCATATCAGACCTCTAAAGCTTTCTATAGGAAGCTTTACAATATTAAGCCACATCTGAAGCTTATCTAACAAAATAATTTAAGATAACAGTGCAAAATTACAGTAGTAAACCCAAATTTATATGTTAGATATATATATATATATATATATATATATATATATATATAATTTTTTTAAAGAGCAAAAATTCAAGAGAAAAAACGATTTGATTAAATTTTGTTGAAAATGTGTAGTTTGCCTTTTTTATATTTTGCATGAATTAAAGTGTATTATCTTTCTATTTCTAAAGACGTTCGATGACTAAAATATTAATTTAATAAATATACCCGTTTAATAAATCTATTTTGTACAAATAATTAAAAATACTTTGCCTATAGTCACTGAGAAATAGATAAAAATATTCATTTTTAAAATGGGGTGTGCTCACTTAGGCCCCGTTTACACAAGTGTGTTTTAGATTTAAAACAGCGTTTTAGATTAAAAACGATCCACGTCCACACTATCGTTTCACCTAGCGTTTCTGAACATATCTCCGTCCACACTACGACACCACAAACGTATATCACGTGACCATTCGCGCACTCTGGGCATGCGCGTTTTAGTATAAACAGGAAGCATGCGTCTCGTTTGGCATTTGGTTATTGTTAGTCAACAAACCCCGGTTGAACAATGAATGCGATGGCAAAGAAAGCAAGAGAGGTATTTTTGCGGACAGACGACGAGGTCGAGTTGTTACTAAACGTAACAAATAAATAACTAAAACAGACAATAGTGCAAACAACGCTCCCATTTCTGTGCCCATGTTGTTGTTTACAGTGAAGGCTGGTCTGCTGTCTTCCGGTAGCGTTAAAGCCATGTGTTATAGTCATGTGATAGGGGCTTGACGAATAAGGGAAGGATACGCAATGACACAAAAGCCCCAATCAGGTAGCGAATCTCAGCAGTCCCGCCTCCGTATTCAGATGTCTCCGTTTTCTCTCATCCACACTGAGACGGAGCAGCAGCGTTTCAGAATGAAAACAGCCTCACCAGCGTTTCCAAAACGATCTGTTTTCGGCACTCGAAAGCTCCAGCGTAGTGTGGACGGATGGCGTAAGCGTAGCAAACCTTATGCATTTTCAAACTAAAACGCATTAGTGTAAACGTGGCCTTATACTGAGCACTGTAAGTGTGTGTGTGTGTGTGTGTGTGTGTGTGTGTACTGTAAGCAAGGAAATAAGTGTAAGTTAAGAATATGAAGTATTGCGTTCATGCACAAATGTCATTGCTTCCTGGGAATAATCAGTTTGTTTATTGCATGCTTCACACTAATACTTGTGTCGTGTCATCAACACCTGTTTAATTTGATTTCTCTGGTAATTTTCCCCCCAGTTTGTGTTGACCCAGTGTTTCCTTTGTTCCGCCACTAATCGGTTGTCATGGACATTAATTCCCAGCACCTGCTTGTGTTTAGTAAATCAGTCTGTTATTTAAGCCCTCTGTGTTTCCTCACGTCCTATTCTGATGTCTCATTTATAAATGTAGCATATGCGGGCGGAAATGTGTGTATGCCACTTTCCATGCACAGATTATGATCTATGAAAAATAAACTAGACAGGCGAATGTTTGCAGCTGTGTGTAAACTCTTAAGTACACTTATTCATTACTTTATACAAAGTCAATGGCCTCAAGTTCAGTGGTTCTCAACCACGTTCCTGGAGGGCCACCAGCACTGCATGTTTTGGATCTCTCCTTTGCCTGTCACCCCCATTACAGCGCTTTCAGTCTCAGCTAATGAGCTGATGATCAGAATCAGGTGTGTTTGGTTAAGGAGACATGGAAAATGCGCAGTGCTGGTGGTCCTCCAGGAACGTGGTTGAGAAACACTGCTTTAGTCAGTTTCTCTCACCCTCTAAATGGTAATTTGGAGGGTGATCTATCCTTTTTGGAATGCACCATCTCTGTGCACATGGTCTGTACCATTACATTTGATATCTTCTGAGCATGAGTGTCCACCTTACATTCTTTTATATAATGCTATGACCCTACTGCCATATCTTGTTTTGGAAGAATCCCTCCTTCCACCCCATTTCCTCCTTTTCTTCTTTACTAGGGGGAGCTCTCAAGACCTACCTGATCTCGGACCCCCTTACATGCTAAAAGACTTGGTCGAGCCCTGGGCTCAATTATCTCTGAGCTCAGGAATCTGTCCCAGGACAGTTAGCCAAACCTGCTAAAAGCATCAAACAATATCTAAGTGTGAATCTTCTTCATCTTTCCCTCCAGGGATTCCCACACACACACCAAGTCATGACACAAGCACCCCTTTTTATTTGGGATCTGAAACGCTACAGTGTTACACGTGGTTAGTTTTAGCTTATTTGCATGCTGCATTTGCATATTGTTTTATTTACTCAGCATTCTGTCTCCACAGCCACTTTTAACATTTCATACTCTTCGCCTCGAGCTTTAACAAGCCGGCTGGATCTCCAAGTTGGTTTTCTGCAAGGCAAACACACTCACAAGGGGACTTTTCAAAGAACTTTTTTACTTTGGACAGAATTGTATCTGTGCAGTACACTATTTTTACTCCGCTACCACTGATATAGAATGCTTTATATTGCATAATACATTCCCTGTGTCTATACTGTATTTTTCAGCATACTGCAATGCTGTCTGTATTGATTCTATTGAAGCAGTATGAGTAAAATAACGCTTCTTCATTTAGTGTAATAGAAATGTTTACACTAAGCTTGCATTAATTAATGTATTTACCAACATAAATGTAGAATGAAGGGCAGCACGGTGGTAAGCACTCTCTCAGGGGCGCTGCAGGCCACCACAGGCCCTCTGTCAATCTGAAAGTGAAGAGCATGAGGCGAGGGGGGGGGGGTATTGGGTGGGTTTGGTGGGGTTGGGGTGGTGAGGGATTATTGCAGATGAAAGTGAGGGGGGGATTGCAGATGAAACTGAACAGAGCGGAGGGGGGGGGGGTTGCAGGCGGTGATTATGGATAAAAGTGAGGAGCGGGGGGAGGGGTTTATTGCAGATGAAAGTGTAGAGCGAGGGGGGGGGTCGCCATTAAGGGGGGGGGGGGGGGGCTTAAAAGGATCCTACCTTACATCACCCCAACACCCCCCCCCCCACCCCCCTCTCAGTGCTAATGAAGCTTTTACAACTATCTCATCTTGACGTCAATCTCTTCTAGCTTTATTTCTGTTTAGCATATAGAGAATAGAAATGTGTAATACAGTATTCGGTATACAGTAATTACAGCTTTTTCGGATGTTCATACATCGGCGTGTTCACAGTTATAGTGAGCTCACATGGAGAGATGGAACCAATCTGTAAAATAACCCAGCAGGCACACAACATCATAAGATGTTAATGTTAGGTTAGGTTTGGGTCTCCTCAAAATGTAATTCCAGAGAAGAATTCTCTCTATCCAATTACTATCAAAGTATACATTGTTCAGTCAATTATAGTGCTGATGTTGTTTTGAAGTCATACTTACCTTAGATTTCAAACCCAATATTCAAAGTAGCGTTGTAAACAATAGAGTGCATGTCACTGAACCAGTGTGTGAATATATATATATATATATATATATATATATATATATATATATATATATATATATATATATATATATATATATATATATATATATATATATATACAGTTGAATTCAGAATTATTAGCCCCCTTCAAATTTTTTGGCTTCTTTTTTAAATATTTCCCAAATGATGTTTAACAGATTCAGGAAATTTTCCCAGAATGTCTGATTATATTTTTTCTTCTGTAAAAAGTCTTACTTAAAAAAAAAAAATAAATAAATAAATATATATATATATATATATATATATATATATATATATATATCTTTTTTTGATAGTCTATATTATATATATATTTTTTTGATCTACGGAACAAACCATCGTTATACAATAACTTGCCTAATTTCCCTAACCTGTCTAGTTAACCTAATTAAGCCTTTAAATGTCACTTTAAGCTGTGTAGAAGTGTCTTAAATAAAGAGTATAATATTATGTACTGTCACCATGGCAAAGATAAAATAAATCAGTTATTAGAAATGAGTTATTAAAACTATTATGTTTAGAAATGTGCTGAAGAAAATCTCTCCGTTAAACAGAAATTGGGGGAAAAAATTATCAAGCGGTCTAATAATTCAGGGGGGCTAATGATTCTGACTTCAACTGTACCTCAATTATTTAGTGTTTATTATGTTAAACTCCTAAATTTTTCTCTTATTTTTCTGTGTTTTGCAGCGGTATCTCTCGCACTAGCTTTGAACGGCGTCTTCACAAATACTATCAAGTTGATAGTTGGCAGGTAATGCACAAACACTGATATCCACACCATCTCTATTATAAGCTATGTTCTGGGTTAGAAAATTTCGAAATTAGTGTAACTGGACAATAATGACATTGAGATGATCGTTCTGTGATAATAACAGCTGTTTGCTTAGCTTCTCACTGAACTGTGTAGTAAATGCTGCATGTTAAAATACCACATATAGTAACATGTTTTTACTCCAAACTCGCATCATAACTTCAGTCGAGTGTTTGAAGCGAATCCCCATATGAAATGATTCAGTATTTGTGATTATTACATTTATTGCAATGCTATGGGGATTTCCTAGGTTTCTTCTTTGTGGACATTTGGAGTTTTTGCATGAGAGCGTCCTCTGGACTTTGGAGGAGAGTGGGATGGATGTAATCTTGTAATCTTAGAGCAGGATATAATGAAACGTATAACAAAACATGAAAATCCTAAATATAGTGAGTGATGCTCATTGTGAATAGGCTTGCACTATAAAAAGTGATCAGTTTATCCGTTGCCTTAAAAGAAACACATTGATTTTAATTTTTAAAAAAAGACAGTAAACCTATTGAGCTAACTTAACGTTTATATTTATGCATATAATTTGTTTACTTAATAATCATAAGGCAATGAGTTTACTCTCTTTTTTTATTTATTTACTTTTTATTAGGTTCATCTTAGGTCAGACAATAAAATATACATATTATTGATACATATAGATATATGCATTTGTAACCCCGCCGGTTCAACACTACCCAACCCACTCCGAACTGGGATCGAACCGGGATCCTTCCGCATGGGAGTTGGTTGTTCTAACAAGGAGGCTAAAGACCATGGCCTCTCGCATCTGTTGCTAGAGCACCTTTAGAGGTCAGAGGTTTACCTGCACAGCACTTACTAGCTGGCCTCCATTACACTCAACCCCCTAAACCTCACTCCCATCCGAGTCACGGCACCAATGTACCCCGCCGGTCCAACCCACTCCGAGCTGGGATCAAACCGGCGACCTTCCACATGGAAGTAGGTTGCTCTAACAAGAAGGCTAAAGACCACACTGATACAATTCATTAAACAAGAAATTATCAGGAAAACATAATTATACAGTAAATAAGTATATAAATAGAAAGTAAAATACATATATACACAAGGATACACAAACAATGTACAACAAGGTAACACATATGAGAATATTGCAAACAAATATGAGAATATTGCAAACAAACAAAAGAATAAATAAATAAATAAATAAATAATTAAATAAATAAATAAATAAATAAATAAATTTACATATTGATATAATAAATATATATATATATATATATATATATATATATATATATATATATATATATATATATATATATATATATATATATATAAATTAGGAATGAGGAAGAGGGCCCCAGACTTTCTGGTACTGTTCTGGCTTTTATTTTATTGTGAACCGAATCTTTTCCATTTAAAAAACAAATAAGAAGTCTAAAACTCATTGGCGATAAGAAGGAGGAGCTTCTGATATCCAATTCATAAGAATAAGTCGTCTAGCCAGTAAGAATGCAAAGGCTACCCTCTCGGCCTGTAATGAATTTAATTCAACATATTCTGGCAAGATTCCAAACAGTGCTAGGTCTGGGTCTATTGACAATGAAAAAACAGCAAAAAAAAAAAACCTAAAGACTTCCCTCAAAATCAGTTTCTAATCTCTTTTTTAAGCCAACTAATCATTTTTACTGCAGTATAATACAAATACAATAAGGCAAAATTTGACTAATCACTTTCATCTAAATTAACAGGACAGAGCACAAATAATAATCAAATCAATAAGATAAAGATTAAAATAAATAAATGAAAGAACAAACAAAAACAGACAGAAAAAACAATGTTACACTATAGGGTTTTCTGTCAATTGAAATTTTGTCAATAAACTAAACTTCTTCCTAACTTTCAACCCAACCCAACTCATTTTTACAGAACCTAAGACCCAACTAATTTAATAACAGTGATCGAATGGCCAAAAATCAACAGATAACAGATTATCCATCGCTGCAAATTGTAGTATTAGCCCTCACAACGTATACAGTTTAAAGACAGTATGCAAGATATTTCTGCTATTAATTATAATTGCGCTAATGTGTTTGTGGGCTTAATCTTGATTTCAGGCCAAGGCCAGACTATTATCAGCGCTGTTTCCCTGATGGCCAAATGAATGCCAAGATGCTGTGTACTGGAGAGCCAGACCTGGTGTCTGAGGGCCGCAAGAGTTTTCCTAGCAGTCATTCGTCCTGTAAGTACTCAGTGTGTTACCAATTTTGTCTGTTTTATTTTCATTAAGTGACAACAATGTAATCTGCTGCAAAGGACATCGAATGCATCTGCGAAACACCGCTACAACACGATACAATACAATAAGCACAATAGCATACATGCAGGAGGACTTTTGCAACCCAGTTCAAGTGCTTCCGGTGACAAAATTGGTACAAATTTGCCGTGTTTATGGTCTGGTTTCTTTAAAAATCAGTGATCTTCACTGTCTGACTGATATACCATATAAAGTGGGTCTCAAAATGTACAAGAAGCACTGCATTAATTTCTATTGTTCCACAGAATGTTTTTAAAATATACATATTATGAAAGATGACTATGTCAGCTTGTAAAATGAAAGTATGGTCCCACTTTTTATTGAGTGGCCTTAACTAGTATGCACTTACATAGGAATTAGTAGTTTGTTACAATGTACTTATTGTGTAAATACATGTATTTACTGTGTACTTATGCTTGATTAAATACATGTATGTATTAACTTTTGTAATTACATTTGTAAATACACTGTTGACCATCCCTTACACCTTAACCTTCCCTTAAACCTACCCATACCACCAAACCGGTCCATAACCCAACCTTTATCCCAACTCAAAAGCACCACAAGTGTTCTCAAATACATTATAAACACAGTAAGTACATTGTATTTATTTTTCTTATGTCAGTACATACTGTAGTAGTTAAGGACACTTAATATAAAGTGGGACCGAAAGTATTTGTTAGTATTGGCCAAAACAATTAGCTGAAGTCCCGCTGAAGGATTCCGCTTGCTCTTAAACCCTTTATCGATGGGTTATTTTCACTATTTATAATGGCATAGCAGTCAAAATAGGACAAATGTGAACATGTATGGGACAAATTCTGGACCTTTATCAGTGAGGGGTCTTCTGAAGCACCCGAATCCCCCTGGCTGCAGGCCTAGAGAACTAAAAGACTAAAAGAAAGCCATACATCACGTCTTCAGTATGTGTCATCTGTGCAAAGCCTTTGGACTCATCTGGCCCTGAAACCCTCCAAGGTTCAGTGCGGGGATCTTAACAGTGACAGACTATGATATTGCGTGAGTCATAAAGAATCTCAGAATATACTGTGAATGCTCTTTGCAACATGGTTACAGCCAGGGCTTAACAGTAACTCTTTTGATCACCAGCAACTGTGGCTAGTAGTTGTCCAACATTACCAACCACTCGCCATTTTCACTAGCCACAATTTTGTTGTTGGGAAAATATATATTATGTGCAAAAATACGATTTTGACATGCTTAAATTACTTGATTATTTAGATTTTGTGGAATGTCCACATGCCTCCGATATCATTTAACCTTTTGTGTATGTTGTGTATGAGCTTACTCAGTGAGCATGAGCACGTGGGTCATGGTTTCATAGTGTTGTGTTACAATTATTTCACATGACTTTTCAGAGCTCAAAGGATTTACCAAATTTATCTCTGCCCACACCAAATGTAAATAAAAAATTATTTCTTTGCCACAAATTTTAAATAATGTGAAAACAAGCAAGCTATAGCTGTATTGTAACGCAGGGAGTGACACCAACAACTGAGGTAAGATCCAAATGCAGGTTTATTCGTGGTCAGGCAGGCAATGGTCAATACAGGTGTAAACAGGTATATGTAGGAAGTCCAGAATCGTAATCAGTAACAGGCAAGAGATCAAAAGGCAGACAGCAGGCAGTGAGAACAAGAATACAAGGCTAGGTCAAAACACGGGTAAACAAGACAAGGAAACGCGTTGTAGTGTTACTTACAGTAAACAAGACTCGGTAAACTGAATAGGTGAGTGTGTGGCTTAAATAGTGTGTGCAATCAGTCTCTGACAATCCTTTGGTGGTGTGAGTGTAATCAGTCTAGATGAGGAAGCATGTGTGAGTGTGACCGGAGTGCATGTATGAATATGTAGTCCATCAAAGGCGGAAATGTAGTCCATGGTTTGGTGAGTGAGAACCAGCGATCTATGGAGTTCGATCGCTGGTTATCGTGGCATGTATACTAGTCTATTTGAAGGAGCGCTGATCCCATCAGTTGGGTTTCCAGGCACTTTTTTTAAGCAAGGAAATGGGAGCGCACACGTGTTTAAAAACAGTCACGTCAGCCTGATCTTACGAGAAAATGTACGTATTTTACGTTTTGTCTGTTTAGTGGTTAAATCGTACGAGTTCAGTACTACGAAATATTACGATTTTAAAAAGGAGGCGTGGCACCTAACCCCACCCCTAAACCCAACCTTCATTAGGGGATGAGCAAACCGTACTAAATTGTACGAATTATATTGTACGAATTCATACGAATTAGCCACTAAATCAAACATTTTCGAATTGCCGTGAGATTGTGTGGGTCACACTCATCACATCAGCTGTTGGCGCGAGTGATTATCCTCTCATTCGGTTTTCAGCAGCTTTCTTTTGCCCGAACAAACAAAATTATATTGGTCAGTCATGCTTCTTATCTATTCTAAGACTGCATTTGCACAAATATTGGGCCATCCTTATTGTCAAACCCTGCTTTTGAGAAAACTACAATTTAAAAATGATCTTCAACCAGCCAAAGTGGCTAGTGGAGGTGGCTGTCTAACCACAGCTAAAATCCCCATCTGGCGGGTGTTAATGTAAAGCCCTAGTCACAGCCAATTAAGGTCTGAGAGGCATCTGTGTTTTATACCAGAAGCCCTCTTTTAAAGTGTTTGCTATGTTTCATTCAGAGAGAAAGAAAGAAGATAATAACGATGATGGAACAGTTGTTTTAGCACTTTATTAGCCTGCTACACTGAGATTTGCGCATGTACATTAGAGACCAGGGATTTATTAGGCTGAAAGGTGCTTTGGTCACAGATGATATGGCACTTGGCACTTATGTCAAACGCAGTAATTCTTCATTTCATCATGTAGACAGCAAAAATCTGTATTAAAGATGAATTTACTCCATATTAGGAAAGTGACAAGCCAATAAATTAAAACAGAAGCTCCTTATTGTGACTGCATCTCAAGCCTTTAGCTCTGCTAGAAGGTTACACTTCAATGGCAATTTGCTGGAGCTTTTGTCAAAACTGCAAGGTGACATAAATGTTGAACTAATAAACTGAGAAAAATGCCTCACCAACGGATCAGAAGTAGAAATTAAGCCAGTCTAATTAAGACTTGAGCTTAGCCTGGTGCATTTTTATTTACGTTGTACCTTCAAATCCCAAAACAAAATTAATCCTGAAAATGCTGTTCGCATACAAATTCTAGCTACACATTCTGCACGAATCAAACAGCATCAACGTTGTGTTTTCTAATGGACACAGTGCCGACTTCAAACAGAGAATAGTCTATTAATAATACATCTAAATGTAATGAAAACTCCCCAAACAGAGCAAAAATCCAGCTGGGAGTGACCAGACAAAAGAAAAACTCAGAGACAAAAAGAAAACCCTTGGGCAGAGAGCGAAAAAGTCCACCAGCAGGGGGTGCTCTGATGAATGCCTGTGTGGCATCGCAGCATGGGGGATATAAAACACTGAGGGAGGAAGTTGAGTAGGAGATGAGAAGAAGCCAGCATCTACAGTGGAGATAGCAAGGCAAGCCTTGTGAATGCAAGAGAATATGCTAGAGCAAAGGGAAGGAGAAAATGAGTCTGGTGCAGAATACAGATCTAAACAAGGAGGCGTAAAAATCTGGAATCACCCAATCAAACACAGGGGGAAGCTTGAAGATCCACCTCTCAACGATCTTGGTGTATGGGCATGGTTCAATAAACTTGGATGCCAATTTGTACCCTGAGAGTCAGGTCATTGCTGGAGAGCGGTTCCCTTTGACCACAAACATAATACGGTGCAGGAGTCAATCAGCAGCTGCTTTGGTCAGTTTACTGGCCAGGGACAAGGTGTCAAGACTGTCAGAACGAAATACAAGGCCAAATGAATCCTTCTTTGAGATGATTCTGTAGTTGTGACAATATTAGGCACGCTGACGTATCATTATTATGCACGCTGAATCAATACTTCCACACAGTGATACCAGAATATCCAGAACATTTCCGGAATGACATTACCGGTATATTCAGAAAAGCGCTGTTCTTCTAATTGTAATCTCTGTTTACAAGGATCTTTAGGCACTTTTTTACATTTCTTTTGGGAACGTCCCTCTCTCTCTCCTTTCTGGGCTCAGCTCTCACAGGATTGATCATACTTGTTGGGAACTTAGATATGTTTGACTCCACTTCATTTTTTCATGAATGACTTTTGGGACCTTACTTTGTCTGTTCAACAAAGATGTCTTTTGTTAACGGCTTTTTTTTGCTGGTCAACCGCTGAAATCCTCCTCATACTATGGACAGACGAACCTGGACTGTTTATTTGTTGGACATTCTCTCGATGGAACTCTCAACTTCCCATATACATGGTGCTAATATGAAAACTGTCAGTGTATGGCGTTCAGCCTTTAATGTTGTGTCATCCTTTTTTAAGTCTTTGTAAAATTCCTTTGTAAAATTATTTGGTTATTTATTTATTTATTTATTTATTTATTTATTTATTTATTTATTTATTTATTTATTTTATTATTATTATTATTATTATTATTATTATTATTATTATTATTATTATTGTTGTTGTTGTTGTTATTATTATTTTATACTTTTGAAGTCTACCAGTAGTGGGATGGGTGGGAGTGGGTTTTAAATTTACACTTGTTTTTTCTTTCCGTTTTATATTGTTTCCTGAAAAACTCAATAAACAGTTGTTCACAAAAAAGAAAAGAAAAGCGCTGTTCACACAGGCGAGGACGTTACGGAAATTTTCCAGAAAGGACTGTTCACACACCTGTTCCAAAATAGCGGTAAACTCTGACATCATTAACCAGAAATGACCTCTATATGGCTGCGCTTGTATTTGTAAACAATTGACTACATTACAAACTCTGTCAATGGATAAGTATTGTGAAAAAGCTAGACTAGGATTGTCCAAACTCGGTCCTAGAGGGCTGGGCTCCTGCATATTTTAGGTAAACATGATGGCATAGCAGTCAAAATTGGGCAAATGAGCTCATGTACGGGACAAATTCTGGACCTTTGTCAGTAGCTATGTGTCCATCCAAAAATGCGAATGAACTTAATGCGCAAAACTGGATTATGGCATAAACGTTGTGCGAATAAAGCAGCGTTTCCATCCAATGAGTCAAAGCGAACAAAATCGTCACTTCCTGATTAACTGGCGCCGAAGATCAACAGAAGGTGTCAGACGCGGTGGACAGACACTCTTGATTCTGGAGGTCATTAATAATATAATAACACCAATACTTAAACGTTAAGGTGTTTAAGAATGACCAAAACAACATTTCAGATGTTTTTATAATGTGCTCAGCCTGCTGGTTTATCCATCCACACACATTTTTTATCATCACATGATCTCTTAAAACAAAGTCACATGACCTTTTTTAATGTGCAATATCAATCACAACATCAATAGTGCTAAAACTGTGGCTTCCTCCTCTCATTATAAATCAGTAAATCGTGAAACAATAAACAATAAATAAATAGTGCGTGAAACAAATTCAGCTTTAAATCTGTTAGTCTTCGTTAAAGGGACCTTATATTGAGATACTGAGCAAAGGGTTTTAAATGAATATAAAAGAACAGTGACATATATCAGGTGTAATTGGATGTGCTTTCTTTAGCCCCTGTCTTTCACTCGGATAAACCAAGCAATAACCCCCCCCCCCCAAAGAACTCTGATAAATCAGGCACAAAGCCAAAGGGGAATGAATGAAGGAATGAAGAAATGAATGACTGAATGAATGAATGAACAAATGAACGAACAAACAAGTCATGAAAGCCATGCTACACCAACCACGTGCCCATCACATCTATGGAATCAAGAAGGTACAGCATTGTCATTGTGATTGGTTGAAGGAGATGATTTAGATAGCAACATTTTGGGCACATACCTATATAGAGGGATGGGTGTACTCTATACACAAATGGCAGAACTTCAGAATTATAAATATCAGGCCTCTATAATGGATGTGGGGTCAATTATCAATTATGTTACCAAGGGTCCCTTAAAATGATGGTGGGACACTGGAAATCATGAAGGTATCTTTGTTCTGCTGAACACACAGAAATATATTTGGAAAAAAGACAGTATCCAAACAAATCTTGCCACCCATTGACTCCCATATAATTTTAATCTTTCCATGGCTGCAAATGGGTGTGGGAGATTATCTATATTTATTGTCCTTAGTGTGGATGGGCCTTAAGGCTTTAGATGGCATGAAATTGCTTCCAAAAAGATCATAAATCCAGGATCCTGCTACTGGACGGCTTTTATTTCAAAATCAAACTTTTGTGTAAGGATAGAAGAAACAGCCCGGCTTTATGGCATAGTGGCCAGGTGGAGGTCTGTCCTCGGTAAAGACACATGAAAGCCCCCTTAGAATTAGAGAAAAAGCAGCTAAAGGGCACTTACACTGTGAGAAACAAGATTCCCTCTGATCTGATGATCTGTCTTGTGTGGAGGACGCCGGGTACTGCTTGTGTGCACTCAAATCCCAGCTGTGAAGCATGGTGGTGTTGGCATCGTGCAGTTTTTTTCTTCCCTATTCTCTTATTTAAGAGGTGCAGAGACTCTGGGACTGGCCAAAGCAGAAGGAAAGCAAAACATTAAGTTATATGATTTTCTATTGCAAAAGTTCTTGATAAATTTAGAGCAAGAGAAACCCAATGACACTTTGATCCAGTGAATTCAGTATTTTCCAGTTTATCCACATATTGCTGCACAAATGTGTATGGAGGAATAGTTATTGTGCTTGGGTAATTTTAATTTGTGGATGTCCATTCAGTGTGTATTTTATAATGGGAAAAACAAACAAAGTTTGGTCAGAGAAGAAACAGTTGCTTTCTGTTTTTTTTTTTTTTTTGTTGAGTTTATCCTGACATTCGACCCTGGTTATCGTACTCTGAAGTGAAATGACAAAGAGTGGGCGGGGGGGGGGGGGGCGGTGCAATCTCATTTTTGTCTAAAGGCACTGGCGCAAAAACAACTACAATTCCCTCTGACCCCAAAAAATTTTAAAAGGGTATAATGCATGATCTGTAGAGTATTTTGACCTGAAATTTTATACAAAGACCGCACGTTGGCTCAGTGGGTAGCATTGTCGCTTCACAGCAAGAAGTTCACTGGTTCGAGTCCCAGCCTGGCTAGTTAATGTTTCTGTGTGGAGTTTGCATGTTCTCATCGTGTCCTCTGGGTGCTCCGTTTTCTCCTATAGCCCAAACACATGCACTATAGGTGAATTAGATGAACTAAATTGCCTGTATTGTGTGTGTGTGTGTGTGTGTGTGTGTGTGTGTGTGTGTGTGTGTGTGTGTGTGTGTGTGCGTGTGTGTGTGTGTTTGTGTGTGAATCCAATCGTGTATGGGTGTTTCCCAATACTGGGTTGCAGCTGGAAGGGCATCCACTGCATAAAACATATGCTGGAATAGTTGGCAGTTCATTCAGCTGTGGCGACATCTAAAATAAAGACTAAGCCGAAGGAAAATGAATGAATGAACTTCATATACACATTCTGGAGACACAAAAGACTTATCTTACCTTGTTAAAATGCCAAAATTGGAGCCCTTTAGTTTCAAAACAATGAGCTTTTGGTGTTGCGGTCTAGGGTCACATATTCCAGAGTGTTTCGGTGCTTTAATTGAATCTACGCTGAATATATTTTGAATGCTTTTCCTGCAGAGTGAGATTACTTAAGTATTACTATTCCCCCAAATCCTGCAGGGAGGAGCACTGATGCCGGGAAAGGAATCAAGGATGCTCTTGTAAGGACCTGAGAAGCACTAGTGCTAATAAACAAGCTTGGTCTTCTTGAAGTACCCCCAACTGTACACATTATGGATGTGTCTCCTATGACACACTCATTTCAGATCTGGGTGTTTGTGTACAAGAACCGCTTTAATGTGAGCCTCCGAGGTACAGCAGCAAAAAGCATAACACTTATTTAATGGAGACCAGTGGGGGAGAAGCTTCAGTATGCTGGATAAGCAACATATTACTTAAAGACCTAAAATTGTTTGCCATTAAGAATACATTTCAGAGTTTTACCCAAACCAGGAGCAGTTTTGTAACCAGGCGGATTATGTTAATGGTACTTCTCATACATTTCTGTGGTCTCCTCAAGGCACACGTGATCCTAGTTAGCTGTGTTTTGTCCAGTAATAGATTTGTGGAGATTGGTGTCTGTCTGATAATAGCTTTATGGATTGAATTGTGTTTGTTTGATAAGAATCGTTTTAAAACATTTGCATTTTAGATATTAGACATCTGAAGGTAATCCCGTTTCTACAGGGTTTTATTTTAGATAAGTGTCGTTCATGCTTACTTACTCTCAGAGCCATTCATATCGAAGTTGATATTTAGCCTCACCATATTGGTGTTTTGTAACATCAAGTTTTTATAAGGTGAGTTGTTAACTCAATACCCAATTCACCTACAGCACACGTCTTTGGACTGGAAACCCACGCCAACATGGGGAGAACAAACACACACTCAAAAAAAAAACAAAAAAACAAGTACAACAACAACAACAAAAAAACACATTGGATAAACTCAATTTAATTGACGGCAGGATCAATTTGTGTAGCACCAAAATTATTTACACAATTAAATGCAATTGAGTTGGTCCAATATGATTTTATCAAATAAAAATTTAAATAAATTTGTATTTTTATTTAACTTAAACTCAAAGGTCGGATCGTATTATGTACAGTTGAAGTCAGAATTATTCGCCAGTTCTCTAAATTTTTATTCTTTTTTAAATATTTCCTAAATTATGTTAAACAGAGCAAGGAGATTTTCACAGTATGTCTGATAATATTTATTCTTCTGGAGAAAGTCTTATTTGTTTTATTTCAGGTAGAATAAAAGCAGTTTTTAATTATTTTAAGGTCATTTTTGGTCAATATTATTAGCCCCTTGAAGCATTTTTTTTCCTATAGTCTACACTACAGATACAACTTGCCTAATTATCCTAACCTGCCTAGTTAACCTAGTGAAGCCTTTAAATGTCACTTTAAGCTGTATAGAAGTGTCTTGAAGAATATCTAGTCTAATATTATTTACTGTCATCATGGCAAAGATAAAATAAATCAGTTATTAGAAATGAGTTACTAAAACTATTATGATGAGAAATGTGTTGAAACAAGGGGGTGGGAGGGGGCTAATAATTCTGACTTCAACTCTATGTCTACTGTGTGTATGAAATAAACTAAAAGAGCCATTTTTAAGTATAGTTCATGAGTGCATACAGTTGATTGAGACTGATCTTAGAGAAAGCAGCAAACTGCATTTCTGCTAATTAGGCTGCCAACACTCAAAGCATGGGTGCTTCTTTAAGGCATAATCTCAAAACTCAACACTGTAAAAAATGCAGGGTTCCACACAATTCATTCATGTTGTCCCAACACAATTTGATTGTAAAATGAATACTTTTAACAAAACCAACTTAAAAAGTTGTCCCAATGAAATCTCAAGAATTGTGTTGTTTCAGCTCATTTTAAATAAGTATAGTTTGAACGAGCAAAATCAAAAAATTTTGATTAAAAGCACTACATGAAAATCTTCAAACTAAAGCAAAGATTAAACAAGTCTTTTTGTTAACTTTAAACACCTACTGTTATTGTCGACATTTCCCTCTCCTAATTCAATGCCATGCAAAGCATGCCGGGAACTACAAGTTCCTCTAACCAGGTAGTTGGACCAACACAGTTCCTTCATGTTGACTCAACTCAAAGCGCTTAAGTTAATATAATGTTAATATGTACGCTGTAATATAAAGTTAACTTAATGGTTTACAAATTTAAGTGGGCTGAACATAAAACGAATACATTTGCCAAAGAAATGACAAGGATTGTGTTGTTTAAGCTCATTTTAAACAGGTAGTTTGAACAAGCAGCAGTAATCATTGTTTTGAGTGCACAGAACCAGCGACATTCTTGCTGTAAGGCGACAGCACTACCCACTGCACCACTGTGATGCCCAAATAAGTGTCATAGTATACTTAAAAATAATCAAATAAAATAAAAATTATATATATATATATATATATATATATATATATATATATATATATATATATATATATATATATATATATATATATATATATATATATATATACACACACACACACACTTAAATCTTTGATGGTAATTATACGAGAGTTGATAAGCATATGACAGCGCGGAATAAGGTTATTTTGTGAAGTCAAATTTTAAGGTTTGATCCTGTAAAGAAATTAATTTAAACAGATTCATTAATATACATGTTCTTTCTCCCTGTTTTAACATTCAAGTTTTACTTTCTATATCAGGAGTTGGAATAATTTGATGTTTGTTTGATAGAATGAGGTTTTCAGTGATAATTTTTAGCCAAGATTAAGAAAAAAATCTCCTGTTTTCCCCTCAAGAAACCTTAATTGTGAGTCTGCAGGATGAAAAAAAAAACTCTTTGAAGATTTGATGATCTCATTAGTTTCCTGTTTATTCTTGCAGGAATTCACATATCACTGCATTAATATGTATGAAGAGCAGTAATTGTGTTTGCTCTAATTTTTATTTGTGGTTACCAGCGCTATATTATAACAGTTTAAATCTGATGGGAAAACCAAGATATTATAATAAATACAATGGATTTATTTTTGGATTTATTTTTTAAATGGTAAAAATTTTGTGAAGCCTCATACCTGTAACTTATAGGTCTCAAACTGGACTCCTGGAGGGCCGCAGCTCCGCAGAGTTTTGCTCCAACCCTAATCAAACACAGCTGATCAAACTAATCAAGGTGTTCAACACTACTAGAAACAACTAGATCAGCTGTGTTTGATTAGGGTTGGAGCAAAACTGTGCAGAGCTGCGGCCCTCCAGGAATCCAGTTTAATGGTCGGGTCAGAATTTGGCATCAACAACATGAAAGCAGGGATCCATGTTTCCTTGTATTAAAGTTTCAGGCTGGTGGTGGTGGTGTAATGGTGTGGGGGAGATTTTCTTGGCACACTTTGGGCTCATTAGTACCAATTGAGCATCGTGTCAACATCACAGCCTACCTGAGTATTGCTGCTGACCATGTCCATCCCTTTATGACCACAGTGTACCCATCTTCTGGTGGATACTTCCAGCAGGATAACGTGTCATGTCATAAAGCGTGAATCATCTCAGACTGGTTTCTTGAACATGACAATCAGTTCACTGTACTCAAATGGCCTCCACAGTCAGCAGATTTCAATCCAATAGAGCAGCTTTGGGATGTGGTGGAAAGGGAGATTTGCATCATGGCAAATCTGCTGCAACTGTGTGATGCTATCAAGTCAATATGGACTAAAATCTCTGAGGAATTTTTCAGTACCTTGTTGAATCTATAAGGCAGTTCAGAAGGCAAAAGGTGGATCAACCCAGCACAAGTAAGGTGTACCTAATAAACTGGCCGGTTAGTGTATATTTAAAAAAAAAAAAAAAAAAATTCCCCCTTTTCCCCACTAGCTATTCTTTTTTTTCGCCCACTAAATAATATCAGAGCCAATATGTATAGCACTGTGAGTCTTTCCTCTTTATGTTGAGTTGCTTAATGCCTTCCTCATTTGTAATTCACTTTGGACCGAAGCGTCTGCTAAAGGACTAAATGTAAATGAAAAGCTCTGCTAATGGGCTGTATTAGCCGGTCATCTATAACATTCAGCCTGTGGATGACCTGGGGATTGGATGCAGCCAGAGACACATCAGTGCACTTTGAGGCAATGAGCCTAGGCAGAAAGAAAGAACTTGATGCTGGTATTCCCTCTTCGCTGCCATTTTGAATACCAGTCTTCCTGGTGTCGAGATTCCCTTGTGTATTCTGTTACGACTGTCCCTATAGCGTTCTTAACACCTTGTAAAAAACTAAGAAACTTATAATAAGGCAGATTTTTGGGGATCAAGTTATGCTTCCTGTTGATCAATATTGATGAACATATGCTGAAAAGGATTTGAACCCCATTACCACCAAGGGGAGACCCTTTGCTCCAATTGTTGCTGTTTTTCCAGCCACTCAAGACTCAATCTGGCCATGACCCAAAACACTACTTCAAGCAGCTCTTCATATGCATAAGAGGCTGACTGCTGCTTTCCAGATGCGCTTTTTTTCTCTCAGAGTTGGATGTTGCTGAAAGTAGGTCCTCATGCAGATCAGAAGTAATCAGTAAGTGTGTTTATGAGATTATCAGACTTTTGCATCAAGAGTGAGACCTTCAGTGCCAGAAGAGAAAAAAGAGACATTTATTCTGTAACTCCTGTGACCTGGAGTCTGATTTATCAAATTTGGGTTAACCTTTCTAAAATTAAACGTACACTAGAATCAATTTAAATGTATGTAATGGTGAGTATGGCTCATATAATGATTAAAAAGGGTTCAATTGAGTCTATATTTAACCCACCTGTTGACCCAGGCACCATTTTAACAGCAGAAAGAAAATTACTTTCTAAGATGACCCTATAAAAGTTAACTATATAAAAAATATTATATATATATATATATATATATATATATATATATATATATATATATATATATATATATATATATATATATAGTTTATAATAATATTAATATTGAGGTTTTTAAAAGCGATTGAAGCTTGAATTTGTATGTTCGCAGTATTACATTATATATGGTATTAATAATAATAATAATAATAGTAAGTTATTTTTAATGTCATTTAAGCTTGAATTTGTATGTTTGCAATATAATATTATTGATAACAATATGGTTTATATAATATTAATGATAATATTGAGTTATTTTTATTGCAATTAAGCTTGAATTTTTATGCTTGCAATATAATAATATATATAATATTGGTAATATAATAATAATAATAATAATAATGAGTTTTTATGTGATTAAAGTTTGAATTTGTATGTTTGCAATATAATATTATTTATAATAATATTAATAATAATATCAAAATTAATAATAATAATAATAATAATAATGATGATGACGATGATGATAACAAGTTATTTTTAATTCAATTTAAGCTTAAGTTTGTATGGTTGCAACATAATATTATATATAATGGCATTGTTTATGTATAATCTTAATAATATTGACTTATTCTTAATGGGATTAAGCTTGAATTTGTATGTTTGCAGAGGTCTAATAATGTGAAACAAAACATGGCCAATAATTAGTTTTTGATACTTGCAATTCATGGAAGTATTAGTATAGTGTACAAGATTTTCTATTGTTTAATATTTCATGTGACGAAAAAAAAACAAGACACAGTTTATGACTTAACATTTTATGAATCATTTACAAAAAGAAAAAAAAAGATTTGATCAGAAAGTCTTTTTTACATTCAACTAAATTACATACTTCATAAGGGACTCTCAGCTTTATTTATTTATTAATTAATTAATTTATGTATTTTATTCCCTCATTAATTGACATAATTTTTCTTATTTTTTGTTTGTTGGGTCAATTTGAGTTTGGATAAGGGTAATGTTATGGTTGTTTACATAACTCATTCATTCATTTTCCATTGGCTTAGTCCCTTTATTAATCATGGGTCGCCACAGCGGAATGAATTGCCAATTGATCCAGCACATATTTTACCCTTCCAGCTGCAACCCGTCACTGGGAAACACCCATACACTCCAATTCACACACATACACTACGGACACTTTAGCTTACCCAATTCACCTGTAGCGCGTGTGTTTGGACAGTGGGGAAGACCGGAGCACCCGCAGGAAACCCACACCATCAAGTGGAGAATATGCCAACTGACATAAGAGACACATGTTGCTTATCCATCATGTGGAGAACACACCAACTGACCCAGCCGGGGCTCGAACTAGCGACCTTCTTGCTGTGAGGCTACCTATTGCCCAATCGTGGTGCCCATGCTGGAAGGGCTTTGCTGTGTAAAACATGGATAAGTTGGCGGTTCATTCCACTGTGGCTACCCTAGATAAATAAAGGGACTAAGCCGAAGGACAATGAATGCATGAATGAATAATAATAATTGCATTTATATTGTGCTTTTCTTGGTACTCATAGTGCTTCACAGATGTTAGGGGAATCTGTATGCAACTTTAAATTACTTCAAATCTTTTTTTAAGTGTGTATGGCATATGGAAACATAATAACTGGCGAGTACTACATGGCAAAAAAAAGAGAGCATCTTTGAAAATCTCAGAAAGCATCTACAAGGCTCCTGCATCTTTAATTACTGCAAAACATTTAAAACCTAATGAAAGCAAAAGGCTGTCATCTCCATTCCTAACTTCATTACCAGACTTGTAGTCTTGCCAAGAGGCTTAGTGTTCGGTAATGGGCCCCGTCTGGCTGAACTCTCACATCTACTCTCAGAACTGTCTCTCTTTTGATAAGACCGTCTGCGTTTATCAATAAAACCTTGAACTCCTGCAGACTTTGAGGTTTGAGAAAAGTACAGTTGAAGTCACAATTATTCACCCTCATGTGAATTTCCTTTTTTAAACATTTCCCAAATGATTTTGAAAAGAGCATGTCTGATAATATGTTTTCTTCTGGAGAAAGTCTTATTTGTTTTATTTCGGCTAGAAAAAAAGCAGTTTTATTTTAAGGTCAAGATTATTACGTTGTAGCTAAACTGTTGTATATGTTGAATATGTTGTGTAACTACATACAACAACAAAAACAATATAAGGAAATTAGTAAAACTGGAGCTCTTAGTAGTTTTAAATTGCAAAAACAATTTTGAAATAATATCTGAATTATATAAAACAATAATAAAAAATACAAATTGTACCTAATACACCATAATTATTTAAAATAATTATAATAATTCATTCATCCGTTTCCTTCAGCTTAGTCTTTTTATTATTCAGGGGTTGCCACCGAGGAATGAACCACCAACTTACAGCCACAACCCATCACTGGGATAATAATAATAATAATAATAATAATAATAATAATAATAGTAATAATAATAATAACAACAACAATAACAATAATAATATTAACAACAATAATAATAACAACAACAATAGTAATAATAATAATAAGAATAATAATAATAGTAACAGTAATAATAATAATAATAATAATTATAACAATAGTAATAATAATAATAATAATAATAATAATAATAACAACAATAATAGTAACAATAATAATAATAACAACAACAATAGTAATAATAAGAAGAAGAATAATGATAGTAATAATAATAATAATAACAATAGTAATAGTAATAATAATAATAATAATAATAACAATAATAGTAATAATAATAATAATAATAATAATAATAATAACAATAATAATAATAATAATAATAGTAACAATAATAATAATAACAACAACAATAGTAATAATAATAATAATAATAATAATAATAACAATAATAATAATAACAATAATAGGCGACGCGATGGTGCAGTAGGTTGTGCTGTCGCCTCACAGCAGTAAGGTTACTGGTTCGAGCCTCGGCTGGGTCAGTTGCCATTTCTGTGTGAAGTTTGCATGTTCTCTCTGCATTTGCGTTGGTTTCCTCCGGATGCTCCGGTTTCCCCCACAAGTCCAAAGATATTCAGTAAAGGTGAACTGGGTAGGCTAAACTGTCTGTAGTGTATGCGTGTGAAGGAGTGTGTGTGGATGTTTCCCAGATATGGGTTGCGGCTGGAAGGGAATCCGCTGTGTAAAACATATGCTGGACAAGTTGGCGGTTCATTCCACTGTCGCGACCCCAGATTAATAAAGGGACTAAGCCAAAAAGTAAATGAATAAATGAATGAAAAATAACAATAATAACAATAATAACTCCTAAGCAATCAATCAATCAATCAATCCTTTTTAAAATGCATTAAAAACTGGTCAGTGTTTTTGTCTCAAAAAACATCCACAGAGTATCTTGGTTGCATTACCATTAGAAAAGCTCAAAATATATTGCTCTGAATATTTCAGGTATTGCTCTTCAAGGTAAACATTTCTTTTTATTCTCTAGGTTTTCATTTAAAGTCTTAATGTTCATAAGTAATAGAAATAAAATGTTATTAAAACTGCCCTTTAGCCTTTAAGAATATGCAGAATTTAACGTAATTTTGTCAAATTAATTTACCAAGTTGGTTTTCAGAAGCTATATGTCAGTAGATATATACAGGAGAACACTGACTACTGTGCAAAGAGACTGTGAGTCCTCAACATGAAAATAACAATAATTTGCCTGGAGCCACTCTATAAATAATTATTCATGCTTATGGTTTTGATTGGAAAGCATCACACATGGCAGGATGCTTGCATTTCCTATTAGATGCAAAAATTATGTACATAACCTTAGTCTGGTTGCATCATTTGAGTGGGGCTTCATGCTAATCTCAAGGGCATTGAGCTGAATATCACACCACAGCAAGTCTAATGCCAATATACATATTAGTATTCTAATAAGGCCAACAGTCTGAAGAACACGTTCTGTTCTGTTCTACTCTAATCTAGTCTACTCTATTCTATTCTACTCTATTCTATTCTACTCTATTCTGCTCTGTTCTATTCTACTCTCTTATACTCGATTCTATTCTTCTCTGTTCTGTTCTATTCTACTCTACTCTGTTCTACTCTATTCTACTTTATTATACTATACTCTATTCTATTCTACTCTATTATATTCCTCTCTATTCTGTATAATTCTACTCTATTCTATTCTAATCCACTCTTTTCTACTCTATTCTATTCTACTTTATTCTACTTTACTCTGTTTTACTCTATTCTATTCAACTCTATTCTGTTCTATTATACTCTATTCTATTATACCTTAATTTTAATCAACTATTCTACTCTATTCTATTTTACTCGATTCTACACTATTCTACTCTATTCTATTCTACTCTAGTCTATTCTTATCTAATCTATTTTATTCAACTCTATTCTTTCCTACTCTAATCTATTCTACTCTATTCTATTCTGCTCTATTCTGTTCTATTATACTCTATTCTATTATACTCTATTCTAATCAACTCTATTCTAGTCTATTGTATTCTATTCTGTTCTATTATACTCTATTTTAATCAACTCTATTCTAGTCTATTCAATTCTATTCTGTTCTGTTATACTCTATTCTATTATACTCTATTCTATTATACCTTAATTCTAATCAACTATTCTACTCTATTCTATTCTACTCTATTCTATTCTGTTTTACTTGATTCTACGCTATTCTACTCTATTCTATTCTACTCTATTCTATTCTGTTTTACTTGATTCTACGCTATTCTACTCTATTTTATTCTACTGTACTCTATTCTACTCTATTCTATTCTGTTTTACTTGATTCTACGCTATTCTACTCTATTCTATTCTACTCTATTCTATTCTGTTTTACTTGATTCTACGCTATTCTACTCTATTTTATTCTACTGTACTCTATTCTACTCTATTCTTTCCTACTCTATTCTGTTTTACTTGATTCTACGCTATTCTACTCTACTCCATTCTACGCTATTCTATTCTATTCTATTCTACTCTATTCTACTCTATTCTACTCTATTCTAATCTGTTACATTCTACTCTACTCTGTTCTACTCTATTCTATTCTACTCTTCTCTATTCTATTCTATTTCACTCTATTCTATTCCAATTTACTCTATTCTACTTTGTTATACGCTATTCTACTCTTTTCTATTCTACTCTATTCTGCACTCTAAAACATGTCAGGCTGCTTTAACCCAATGTTGGGTCAAAATATAGACAGACCTAACCACTGGGTTTATTTTTCAATTAAATTTAAAATGCAATTTTTAACCCAAAGTGATTCTACCCAATATTCATTTGAAAAAATTAACCCAGCGTTTTGTGGGTTACGGCAACCCAGCACTTTTTACAGCGTACTCAAATATATATTAGGTAACCAATGCTAGTGCTCCATTCAGGAATGGACTCAATATTTGATCCAACATCAGTGTGTGGACGACATTATTATTTTATTTATTTTGCATTATGTATGATTTGATTTATATTTATCACAGTCATGGCATGAATAAACATGTACATGCAACTTAGAACGTGTCCTACTTTGTACAAAGCTTTAATTTTTGTTTTGTTGCTTCTGTTGTTGCGTGTTTGCATTTTGGTCTGTTTGTTTTGTCTTATATTGTTTTGTTGTGTTGGTTTTTATTCTAAAATTACTTACCCCATGTGTAACAATAAACATGTGGAGTTGTTGTAACTCAAAGTTAGTTCAACACTGGTTGATTTTGTTTTGTTTTCATTTTAAAATTACTTAATATTTAACTATATGTACACTCACCGGCCACTTTATTAGGTACAACGTGTGCCAAGAAAATCTCCCCCACACCATTACACCACCACCATCACCAGCCTGAACCATTAATACAAGGCAGGATGAATCCAGTTTCCCGTTCTTAGCTGACAGGAGTGGCAACCGGTGTGGTCTTTTGCTGCTGTAGCCCATCTGCCTCAAGGTTGGACGTGTTGTGTGTTCAGAGATGCTCTTCTGCAGACCTCGGTTGTAGCAAATGCTTATTTGAGTTACTCTTGCCTCTTATCAGCTGGAACCAGTCTGGCCATTCTCCTCTGACGTCTGGCATCAACAAGGCATTTGCGCCCACAGAACTGCCGCTCACTGGATATCTTCTCTTATTACGAGCAGTTGGACAGGTGTACCTAATAAAGTGGCCGGTGATTGTATAAAATGTTGGGTTGTTGTAATTCAATGCTCGGTCAAAGTTTTTTCAATGAAATTAAAACAGTTTTAATAATCTGTCAATTATAAAACTGTTAGGTTTGTCCATATTTGACCCAAGACCCAACAACCCAGCCATTTTTATTCTTACAGCTGGATTATTGGTCTGCCTTTCTCTAATTGTTCACTTCACGTTGTGACAACAGCTCAGCCACTATCACACACTGTCTAAAACACCCACTGCTCAACTACTGTTGTGAACTTTCTGGAGGAGTTAGATTGAGATCGATATAGAGGAAGATATATAGATATAGAGAAAGCAGGAGTTGTGTTGGATGTGGTGGCGCTTGGCGACTTCAGCATCCACTACAGATAAACCTCAGTCTTCAGACATGCACACTCTGCTCTCCTCTCTTCAACTGAGTGTTTACTGCAGCCGCTCATAAATTAGAGACCAATTGGATCTTATTTATACATGCTTCTGCTCCAGGACCAGACTGAAACACAATTTCCGGATGGGAAATTTCACACTCAGCCAGGCCATTTCATACACACAAAACAAAATTGAAGCCATGCATTCTAAAATAAATTGCTGGGTTGTTGTAATGCAATGTTGGAACATATATAGAAAACACAGCCATTGGGTTAGGGGCGGCTCAGTGGTTAACACTGTCGCCTCACAGCAAGAAGTTCACTGGTTCAAGTCCCAGCTGGACCAGTGTGGAGTTTGCATGTTCTCCCCCTGTTGGCGTGGGTTTCCCCTGAGTGCTTTCCTCCACAGTCCAAACACATGTGCTATAGGGGAATTGATGAACTAAATTATCCGTAGTGCATGAGTATGTGTGTAAATGAGAGAGTGTATGGGTGTTTCCCAGTACTGTGTTGCAGCTGGAAGGGCATCCTCCGTGTAAAACATATGCTGGAATAGTTGGCGGTTCATTCTGCTCATTTTGTTTGATTTGACACTGACACCTGTCATTTTAATGACTGTAAGGGTAAATGTGAAACCTCATAGGAAAAAATAACATTGTCCTGCCATTGATAAAAAAGCAAGTGCATAATCACTATTCAGGATCGAAATATGCAAATTAGCAGCTTGGATGCCTAATTATTTGCTTTCACACTTTTATCCGTTGTGTTTATTATTGCTGGAGTTCAAATCTCATTTATAATAAGTGGCTGTAGCAGCTAATTAAAGGACATCGTTAGTGCAGTACAGAGTTAAGCAATATAAGAGCCAGAAACGGATCTCACAGTATTTCCTTGAGTTGCCAGAGCAACCGCTGCCAGAGAGCAGGAAGTGGTAAAAGTGTTACTCAATTTAATTTTAATAGATGTATTTGTATGGATTCATACTGTATGCTCTGAAGCCGGGGTGTCCAAACTCAGACCTGCCAAGCTGGTATCCTGCAGATTTTAGCTCCAACTTGTCTCAAAGCACATGCACGGATATTTCTAGAAAGCCTAGTAAGAGCTTGGGCTAGCCCAGGTGTGTCTGATGGGGTTGGAACTAAACTTTGCAGGACACCAGCCCTCCAGGATTGAGTTTGGGCACACCTGATCTAGAAAGAGCTTGATTAGCTGGTTAAGGTGTGTTTAAGGGCGTTCTCACTCTAGGTGCAGTTGCCTGTAACCATGCCGAAGTGTGATTTTTAGACCATCTGAAACGTTTCTCATTCTTGAAATCATTGCACTACACAGCCAAGATTGCCAATGTGAAATAGTTTAGTGCAAGCTCTGTTTGCCGAACAACACCCATGATTTTGCAGTGGATGAGGAGGAAAGGTTACCACTTTCGCACAGACTTCACCTCATTAAACTGCAGGTAAACACTAAATTGACACTTTTAACCACTTACATTTTTGGTTCCTGTGCACTTTTTTTTAGGACCTCTAAAAGGAAGGTTTAGAAGGTTTGCTGAAGGTATCAGCTGACGTGCAGCAGGGGGTTTGCATCTTTAATAAACTATGACAGTTTGTGTTTAATGAAAAGTTAGAATAATAAATAAATCCGTATGAAACCCTTATGTGATGTCGGGTCTTCAGTTTCACACTCACACTACAAGTTTACCGCGCCAAAGCCTAACTAAATTGCGCTCTGGCACATCTCTTCCAACTGGGCAAGGGCTGGCTAAAAGAGCAGAGCACTCACACTTGTCAAACAAACCAAGAAAATGCGCCCGGGCATGGTTTGGGTAGCCTAGTGTGAGTGCACCTTAATTGATGTTGGAACTAAACTCTGCAGGATACAGGCCCTACAGAATGTCAGATTAATCAAATATCGACAAACCCAACAGCTGGGTTAACAATGTAATTTAAATTTATCAAATAAATTAACCCAACATACCGCACCTTTAAAAGGATTTTTCTTTGTGATTAGTTGACTGTTTTGGGTTCAACTCTGCAATTTTTACAATGTACAGTTGAAGTCAAAATTATTCAGTATTTTTTTTTTTATATACCCCAAATGTTGTTTAACAGATTCAGGATTTTTTCAGTTTCACAGTAATATTTGTTCTTCTGAAAAAAAAAAAAAACGTATGTTTTTTTTTTCAGACATATATACACACACATATATATATATATATATATACACACAAAGGGTAATATATAAATATAGATTTATTTCGGCTAGAATAAAATCAGTTTTTAATTTAATTTTAATAAAACCATTTTAAAGTCAATATTATTAGCCGACTTAACCCATATTATTTTCAGATTATCTACAGAACAAACCTGTTATACAATGACTTGCTTAATTATCCTAACTTTACCCTAATTAACCTAGTCAAGCCTTTTAAAGTAACTTAAAGCTGAGTACTAGTGTCTTGAAAAATATCTAGTAAAATATTATGTGCTGTCATCATGGCAAAGATAAAATTAAAATAAGTTATTAGGAATGAGCTATTTAAACTATTATGTTTAGACGTGTTGAAAAAAAATTGGGGAAAAACTAGGAGCAGGGGAGCTAATAATTCTGACTTTCACTGTATATTATAGTACTTTGCTTACTTATTTCTCTTTGTGTCTTGTGTTTTTCCAGTTGCGTTTTCTGGCCTGGGCTTCACCTCATTTTATTTGGCGGGCAAGCTGCAGTGCTTCACAGATGCCGGACGCGGACGCAGCTGGCGTCTCTGCGCAATGGTCCTTCCCCTCTACAGCGCCATGATGATCGCCCTGTCCCGCATCTGTGACTACAAACATCACTGGCAAGGTCAGAGCGTTGAGCAGTGTCCTACAAAACATTAATGCACATTAATAAACATTCATTCAACACTTTTTATTGCTCAAATTAATATAAAATTTCCCCTTATACACCCAAAAAAGTAAAAAAAAAATGTCCTTTTTGTTCAAACTACTTATTTAGTATTAGTATTATTACACTTAACAGGCCATTACAGTCTCCGATATGTTACCAATTACAGTAAAACTACACACAGCATACATTTAGTCCTTATTTGGGTTCAAAGACACGCTGTTGCTGTTCATCTAGACGGCGAAGAGGTTTGTTTGAGGTAGTGTCAAACATGGCTTGTTATTTTATTTATATATTATTTTTAAAGTGGTGGTTCCTTTGTTTTCATTCTCCTGGCTTGTTGCATGATGTATCTCTGTAAACCAATAGCATTCAGCCTTGCTCCGCCTTTTGGCACACTTTTATTATGCTAGGTACCCTTTTGGCTTGTTTCCACAAAGTGGTACAGTACGGTTCGGTACACTTATATGACCGTTTCCACTGTCAAAGGGTACAAAAAAGCAAACCGTATCACTTTTTGGGTACCCTTTGCAAAGTGTACTTAGCACAACAAAAGGGTAACAAAAGGTGGAGCTAGACCCGACGCTGAACGCTATTGGTTTACAGAGATACACCACTTGCTCATGAAACAAGCCAGGAAAATAAAAACAAAGGAACCGCCATTTTTAAAAACACAGCTGAGACATTACACCGTAATAATATACAGTATACGCTGAAAAAAATGATTGAAAGATGATTCCTTGGATTTACTCAATTTTTTTACGTTAAGTGGTTGTAAACAATTTATTTGGGCTGAATTTAAACAAACAAATTAAGTTGAACGTTATTAAACTTAGTTTGAATGTTTAAATTCAACACAAATGAATTGTTTGCAACAGTTCTGCATGCAACACTTTTTTCAGTGTATAATTAAGAGTCATGGTCGACTCTTGATAAACAGCCACAAAGCCAATATAAACAAAATCCGCCATGTCCTGCTGTTGTTTTACGAGCCTGTCTAAAAGTGCGAGCGGTTTCACTTTCTCCAGAGTGCTCGCAATCACTCGCGTGTACATCTATATCCAAATATCTAGTTATATTGAGCTCATGATAATAACGTTCTCATGATTATTGAAGTGTTTCCAACACCTGATCCTTTCAGAAATGGACAAACACGAGAGTGAAATGCGAAAAAACTAGGAAGCCGGAAAAGCAAAGGAGCAAATGATTCTTTTAGCAACCTAAACCATGAACAAACAGCTATGTTTAACTATCATCATCACCTTCTGGACTATTCTGAACTCGAAATGGCGAAATTACTTTCTAACAGAGGTCACATGTGCTGGTGAAGATTAAACATAGATATGAGAGGTTTGCTCTGACTGTGGGCTATATGTTTCGTGTTGTTTTTGAACTCAAATAAGGACTAAATGCATGCTGTGTGTAGTTTTTCTGTAATTGGTAACATATCAGAGACTGTAAGGGCCTGTATGTGTTCATGTATCTTTTATTTGTTTGTTTTATATAATTGCAGACGTTACAGTAGGCTATTTCACACTGTCATTGATCTGCAGTCATAATCATGTTCATAGAAAGGTTTGTGATGAACATTTATACACCAGTATTGATGTGTATAAAGCATCTGTTTAGTGAGAAGTGCTTCTCATATGATATGTGAGCGACCCGTACAGCTTTACTTTGACATTTCCTTGAGCGAGAATGACGTCGCCTGAAACTTTCTGTCGCACACCACACACACACACACACCATTGGTACCATTTTGGCAGTTGAAACGCAAGCTTGATAAAAGTGACCCGACCCGTACCGTACTGTACTGTACCACTCAGTGAAAACAGGCCATTTGCAAAGGGTACCCAAAAAGTAGTACTGTACGGTTCGCTTTTACAGTAGGTACCTTTTGACAGTGGAAACGGCCATAAAAGCATACCGAACCGTACCACTCAGTGAAAACGCGCCATACATAAATAGTCTTTAAAGGGCACCTATGGTGAAAAATCTACTTTTCAAGCTGTTTGAACAGACATGTGTGTAAGTATAGTGTATGGACTGTCATATTGGGGTGAAATAAACACAACCAGTCCTTTTGTTTTTATTTAACATAAAAACCAATTGGAGCCGTTTTTAGATCGACCGCAACTTTACGTAGGAGTGCTGTCCCCCCGCCCACCAATATTGATTGACAGCTGCGCGCATTAACATGGATCCGTAGTAATGCATATACTCATATCGACAAGACAGGACGGGCGCAAAGCAACTCAGTTCGCTAGGATCATCAATCATCATCAGACGTGATCAAGAGTGAGTTTTACAAGTTTAACATGTTGTAAAAAGTGTGCATGTGTTTAATGAAGTACAGCCATTCACTTCAGATTCACTTCATCAGCACAGCCGCGTCTCTCTCACTGTCTCTGTGTGTGTGTGTGTGTGTGTGTGTGTGTGTGTGTGTGTGTGTGTGTGTGTGTGTGTGTGTGTGTGTGAGTGTGTCTGCGTGTCTACGCTATGTATGTGCGTGTGTGTCTGCGCTGCGTGTCTGTGCTATGTGTGTGTTTGCGTGTCTGCGATGTGTGTGCGTGAACTCATTGTTGCAGCTCCACAAAAAATGCATCAAATACTGTTTGGTAAAGTTCTTACTGTAGTATTTCTCACAAACCTTACGTGAGATCTGCTTCCTGAGGCAGCCGAGGGCGTGTTGAGGCATGTTGATGACAGGCACATGAGAATGGTGGGCAGGGATGACTCGCCTTAAAGGCCCAGTGCAAAAAAAACAGCAACAAGCTTTTCCCAGCTATAATACAGACATTTCAAACAGCTATAATAAATACTCTGATGGGTGTTTTGTGCTGAAACTTTACAGACACATTCTGGGGACACAAAAGACTTATAATAAATATGAAAAAAGGGCCCTTTAAGTTGAGCTTTAAACAGTGCCACATTTGTGATTATGCAAAGTTCTAAAGTGAGGGTATTTCACAGTTTTGGACCTGCCACTGACAATGAGCGATTGCCCTATTGTTTATACCTGGATGTGGGGACCTCCAGCAACAACTGATCTGCTGATTTTAAGACCCTGTTCAGTTAGTGAACCTTTAAAATCTCACATAAATGTAAAGTTGCAAGAGCATTAACTGCATTAGAAACAAACAACAGTAGTTTAAAATCAATTCTGAATTTAACAGGAGGGCAGTGAAAAGAGTAAAGGACGGGTTTGTGCTTACATTTGCGAGTACTCGTCAGCATGCGAGCAGCAGCATTTTACATCAGTTGTAACTGATAAATTAAGGTTTGGTTAATTCCAACATGTAGTGCATTGCAATAGTCCAGACGAGAGCTGATAATTGCACGAATGGCTTTCTCTAGATCAAGCTGGCTTAGAAATGGCTCGACTTTTGCATGAAGGCGAAGCTGGATAAAGCTTGCCTTTATCACTGAATTAATCTGTTTAAATTTTAAACTACTGTCCAAATTCACTACCAATTTTTCATCTACATGGCTAAAATGTGTGAGGAAGCTGAGATAATTTGAGGGTAGCTCATTGTGAAGTTTATTTATTGACCTTATTCTAAAATGCGGAAGTGCGCCTGTTTTCGCGATTGTCTTAGAACTTCCGATTCAGTCGCCTATGGGAGAAATGACTAGGAATAATAAACGGCAGAAAATGGCCAAACTACTTGCTCAACAAACAAATGTTTGCATGACTACACAGACCAAGTAGCATAATGTAATAAGAAAATATTAAATTGCAACATCAAGTAGCGTAACGAGCAGTTGTTAACGTCAAAAAATGAATGGAAGTGAATGTGACCGGAAGTCGCGAGACAAAAAGATTCAAATGGCAGCGCCCGCTCGACAGCTGAGAATAAGGTGAATAAACTAATTTCGAGAGGATCACGTGCTTATGATTGCTTTCAGCTGGTGTATGATTTACCAATCAGACGATTCCTAAGCCACTATAAACACCCTGAGTTCCATATCACAACCATCTTCGTTTTGAAGAATCCCCCCTTTTCACCCCTACTCCTCCTTCTTTCCTAGATGGGCGGCACGGTGGCCCAGTGGTTGGCACTGTTGCCTCACAGAAAGAAGCCACTGGTTCTAGTCCTTACCAAGCCAGTCGACATTTCTGTGCGCAGTTTACACGTTCTCCCCGTGCTCACGTGGGTTTCCCCCGGGTTCCCCTATTTCCTCAAACCGTCCAAAAATATGCAACTTAAGTTAATCGACTAATCCAAATCATCACTATAGACATACTCCTAGTAAGTAGTTATCTCTCAAGAGCAATCACTGTTCATTAGCTACTACAGCAGGGGAGTTCTCCAGATATACCTGAGCTTAAACTCTCCTCTTGCCTTGCAAACGGGAGGGAGCCCCGCGCTCGAGGATCTTATGAGCTCAGGGCTCTCTCCCGGGACAGCATGCAAAACAAGCTTTATAATCAATCATCAGCTAAGTGTGAACTCTTGAAAGGCAGGTTTGAGTTGCCAAACATAATGCATTCTGTTTTGTCTTCGTTCAGAGAAAGAAAGTTCTGCCACAGCCAAAGTTTAATGTCAACCAAACATCCATTTGTGAGTAACACACTTTTATAAGAGGAGTTGTATATTTGTAGACAGTACACAACATAGTCCTGCCTTTTTAGAGCAAAGTTACTGTATATACAAGCTTTGTTGGAGATACTTAAAAAAAATGAAGACACACAAAGCATCAGCAGTTGTTTTGCGAGCTTTAATATCAGCTCTACAGCCCACTAGCTTGCTAGATGTTTTTTCCCACACCGTAATCAATCACGTCTGTGTGTAATCCTGATTCACCATGGAGCACAGCCATACTATCACCATCAATAACAGAAGCCACATGATGCATCCAATGAGAAGACTGAATCACCAAAGGAGACATGACATGATATGATGGGGAAGGATGTGAAACCAGCTAAGAGGATAAGAACACAGTACGGCTCATTGGCTTTCAGAACTCTGTGTATTTGTGATATTTGGGTTTATGACATATACAGGGGCATAATAACCCTCACACACATTTATGGGTGATGTATATCAGCTCATATTCATATTGTCAGTGGGTATAGGCTTGTCATCAACCAGTTAATCACGTTTTGTGTCCCCTAATCTTAAATGTTATGAGTTTATGAGTTATCTGTTCATCCATTGCTCCTATTGTCTAAGGCAGGGGTGCTCAACCCTGTTCCTGGAGATCGACCTTCCTAAAGAGTTCAGCTCAAACCCTGATCAAACACACCTGAACCAATTAATTAGGACCTGAACAGCACTTGATAATTACAGGCAGGTGTGTTTATATGGGTTGCAACTGAAATCTGCAGGAAGGTCGATCTCCAGGAACAGGGTTGGTCACCCGGGAAGCGATATCACAAGGAGTCCACTTCATTTTAATATACCGTTGAAGTAAAAATTATTCCCTCATCTTTGATTTATTTCTTTTTTAAATGTTTCCTAAATGATGTTTAACAGATTCAGGAATTTTTCACAGTATTTCCTATTATATTTTTTCTTCTGGAGAAAGTCTTATTTGATTTATTTCAGCTAGAATTTAAACAGTTTTAATTTTTTAAACCCCATTTTAAGGTTAATATTATTAGCCCCCTTAGGTAATATTTGTCTCCAGAACAATCCACTGTTATACAATGACTTGCCTAATACCCTAATTTACCTAGTTAAGCCTTTAAATGCCACTTTAAGCTGAATACTAGTATCTTGAAGAATATCTGGTCAAATGTTGTAGTGCCATTTCATTGCCGCTATTGTTAGTAGAGCAAGCAAGTTTTGTACACGTAAAGTCAGAGTCCTTAGGAAATATAGATGCAAATAAAAACATCTTTATTTTCCAATCAACATAATTCCTTCACCAATTTTCCTTACTCTGTAATGCACACTTCTCTGTTACCTTACATTAAGTTGAGTTACGATATGCTGAGTTACGATACGGTCAAAAACTGTGTGCTTTCTACCAATGCTCTCTTACTCCATGCAGTAAGGCCACAGTTATTACTCCTACTCGCACCTTGTGGCCAGTCGCCAATATACAATGTATGGCTCCTACAAATGTTATGTGCTGTCATCAGGGCAAAGATAAAAGAAATCAGCTATTAGAAATTAGTAAGCAAAACTACAACTGTGCATTCACACCAAAGGCGATGAGAGGATCAAAGTGCGCTCTGGCCGCCCTGGTGACAACGCTGTCTGCATTCACTGCACCACGGGTGAGAGCGTCAAATTTGCTACATTGATCTCATATTTAAAGCCGTCGCCGTTCTGACATATCAGTTACATTCCTGCATAAAAACATGCTTTCTAGCATGTAGAATGTTGTTGATCAAATTCAATTAACAATGGAAGATCAAGTTCATCTTTAAAGTCTGAATATTCTGAAGCAGCAATACTCGTTATAGTTAGCATGAGATTCCCATTTTTTAAAAGAAAAAAATAACATTGATGCACATCAGTAACTCAGCAGTAACTTTTTCTAATGTATGTCCTTGTGAGAAAAAAAAGTTCACAGGACTGTGTTCTCTGGACTCCTCTCAACCAGTGGACGTCTACATTTCGACTGGTTGCCCCTGAACCACATCATAGCTAGAGCCAGACGAAATCTGCGAATGTTTTTTGCTATTTCTGCTGAGAATTTTGGTAAAAGTCTGCGGATTTCTGCGGAATTATTTTGGGAGTTTCATAACTAAACCCTAATATATGAAATTAAAAAATAATATCTTTTTAGCTCTTATTTAATGTTTAAAATGCAAATCCTATTGGATTCACTTTATTTGGTAAATAAAGCAAGTTTGTCATAATATCTTTAGTAAAAGACTGTACACTGCATTGTACATAAATCAAATGAACATTTTCAGATTAGTCAATAATATTACTGTAATTAATTTTAAAAACTGAATATAGATTTACACACATTTACTCAAGTAAATAAACAGAATTAATGATGGGCTAAGAATCTGCGGAAAATCTGCGGAATTCTGCGCGCTCAGATTCCGGGTGGGCCTAGTCATAGCTCATTACCCTAAAATGGATTTCAACTCTCCTCGAAGCCCACACTGGTGAACATACGCAGTGCCACTGCATCGCTATATTAATGCCAGCTACCATTGAAAATGAATGACAACCGGCTACTTTGAGGCTCTCGCCGCCTTCGGTGTGAACGCACAGATATGTGTTGAAAAAAAGTCATCTTTCTGTATACAGTGGGGGCTAATAATTCAGGACGGTTAAGGGTACATGCTTATGACTCAGAGGGGGGGGTGTTGTGGGGGGAATGTGCCACACGGAGTCAATGAATGAAGACCGGGGGGTTGCTGAAATAACTGGGGGGGGTGTGCGGATCGTGAACTGAAGACTGGGAAGGGGCGGCGATCGCGAACTGAAAAGGGAGGGGGGGGGGTATGCTCATGAATCCGAAAAGTGGGAGAGTTGTGGGTGCTGATGATCACGCGAAGGTGACTTAATTGGCTGGGGGGGGTGTGGGCTGATCACACGGGGCCCCCCATCACAACCACCCAACCCCCGCCCCCCTTCAATTCCACTATAGCGCATGTGTTTGGACTATGTGGGAAACAGAAGCACTCGGAGGAAACCCACACCAACACGGGGAGAACATGCAAACTCCACACAGAAATGCCAACTGAACCAGCTGGGACTCGAACCAGTGACCTTCTTGCTGTGAGGCGACAATGCATAACAATGTGAGCTAACAAAATAAACATTGTAAATATTGATTACACTTTAAATTTGATTTGGAATGATTGATTGGAATGTTGATAGAGGAACACGTCCTGCCGTACTTGGTGAAATCCCACTCAATTCCCACTCAAAGAGATGTGCTGTATGACTTTAGAAGACTTCAAATCTGTTCTCAAGTCATTTGGAGTCATTTTCTCGATGTTTTCCTCACTCCACAGTGTTTGTACTCATGTGCTTTTATTCTGGACAGGAGCCGTGTGAATGACATCTCTTTATGAAACTCATTTTCCGGCTGAACTATTTCTGCAAGCATTTTCCCCCCAAAGACTGCAGTGTGAACATGACATTGTTGAAAAGTTGCTCTTAACTGTTAAGAGCTTTCCTGCACAAAAACAGCCGGCCGTGATAATTATATCCCTACAAACCTGCACGCTTTACATTTTTTATATTGTTACATTATTAATATGCTTATTAACACTTAAACGTGTAATTTATAAATTTGTGTATATGTTCCTACAACTGGGCAGCATGGTGGCTCAGTGGTTAGCACTGTCACCTGACAGCAAGAAGATCACTGATTCGAGTCCCAGCTGGGCTAGTTAACATTTCTGTGTAGAGTTTAAATGTTCTCCTCGCGAAAACGTAAAAACCAGTCAGCTGTAAGAAATTTTCTTTTTCTGTATTGCTTTGACAACACTATGGGTTGGGTTTAGAGAAGGGGTGATCAGGTCAATCGTTGCTTTTGAAAACACTATCAGTTGGGTTTAGGGAAGGGGTGATGGAGTTTTGAAAACACTGTGGGTTGGGCTTAGGGAAGGGGTGATCGGGTTTTGAAAACACTATGGGTTGGGTTTAGGGAAGGGGTGATCGGGTTTTGAAAACACTGTGGGTTGGGTTTAGGGAAGGGGTGATCGGGTTTTAAAAACACTATGGGTTAGGTTTAGTGAAGTGGTGATCGGGTTTTAAAAACACTATGGGTTAGGTTTAGGGAAGGGGTGATCGGGTTTTAAAAACACTATGGGTTAGGTTTAGTGAAGTGGTGATCGGGTTTTAAAAACACTATGGGTTAGGTTTAGGGAAGGGGTGATCGGGTTTTAAAAACACTATGGGTTAGGTTTAGTGAAGGGGTGATCAGGTTTTAAAAACACTATGGGTTGGGCTTAGGGAAGGGGTGATCGGGTTTTGAAAACACTATGGGTTGGGCTTAGGGAAGGGGTGATCGGGTTTTGAAAACACTATGGGTTAGGTTTAGGGAAGGGGGTGATTGGGTCAATCCGTGCTTTTGAAAACACTATCGGTTGGGTTTAGGGAAGGGGATAATCAGGTCAATCCATGTTTTTAAAAACACTATCGGTTTTGTTAAGAGAACGGAGTGATTGGGTCAATCTGCTTTTGAAAGCACTATCGGTTGGGTTTAGAGAAGGGGGTGATCGGGTTTTGAAAACACTATCGATTGGGTTTAGGGAAGGGGGTGATCGGGTTTTGAAAACACTTTAGGTTGGGTTTAGGGAAGGGGGTGAACGGGTTTTGAAAACACTATCGGTTGGGTTTAGGGAAGGAGGGGCCGGGAATTGGTCATTCAGCCAGTTGGTCTGTAGTGGCTTCTGGTGGATTTACGTGAGAACAGCAGGCATGAATTGCACTCGCAAGAGAAATTTGTGATCTAAAAAAGCATACACAGTATTTCACGAAAAACAAAAACTGCAAATAAACATAGCTTCTGAGACGTGTTTCGCTCTGTCCAGAAATGTATACAGGTGTATGTATCAATAATGAGCCTGGGTTGTTTTTTTTTTTTACTAATACACATGAACCATTTAATGGGACACATAATGCAAATGACCAAAAGCATTGGAGAACAAGAAGAGCTCCTGAGCAACCATCAATATGTGACGAGTAGGCAGTGAGAATGTGTTGCAAGTAGATAGCTATAACCGTGACTTTATATGGACCTGTCCCTTGAGGTTTGCTGGGTAGTAGAACAGAACTAATCTGAACAATAGTGGCACAGGCCATTAAACTTGATGACTCCAATCTGGTCCAAGTAAATACAAGCTGTGGACTCACACAAGCTTGACCTGTACGGATACGCTATATATGTTTGTTCCAGGGGCAATTTATCAGTCCATCCTTAAAATTAGGTTTCAGTCATTTGATTTTATTTTGGGCTTCCGCTTTGGGGAATTGAATTGGTTCGAGGCGTTTATATATGCAGGTGTTTGTCGGTGTGTGCGGCACAACTTATTTAACAACCTCCACAATCCCGGTGCTTTACTGCTTCCTTTCAGGGTGGCAAAAACCATTTAGAGAATTGTGTTTGCTCGAGAATCTTGAGTCGCTGGCAAAACATTCTTTTCCCAAAGCACTAAAAGTCCCAGCTTAGGAGAGGCCCTGTGAGATATAGCATAGCCTTAGGGTAAATAATGCCTTTGTTGCCTATAAAGCTTTGTTTGCTGTAAAATACAATCCAATGTTTTTTTGGATTATTTGTATTATTCATGAGAATGACAGCTGAAATGGAATGAAACACTGTGGTTTAAAAAAAGGCATAAATAGGGAAAAGTTTGGAAAACGAGATTTAGAAATGTGAAAGATGTACACAATACTACAGTATAATACTGGGAAGCTTCATTACAATTTTAACAGAACAGAGCTTTTTTCATAAGCAATAAATTGACTTTTATTGTTATCAAACATAATTCACTAGTGGGACTCAACTCAACACATAATGGATCCCTTAAGCATTATTGAATACAAGATTTTCATGGTATTTTGTAAACTTTTACTGGAAACTATATGTTTTTAGAAACTATATAAAGTTGAAGTCAAAATGATTGCTAATATTAATATGTTCATAATAATGTTGACCTTTAAAAAAATAGTTGTAAAAATATTTGCCTTCTCTATTAAACATAACTTTTTGTTGTTGTTGTTGTTGTTGTTGTTGTTGTGTTCAGAGATGCTCTTCTGCATACTTTGGTTATAATGAGGTAGGCTGTGGTGTTGACTCGATGCTCAATTGGGATTAATGGGCGATTAAGTGTGCCACGAAAATCTCCCCCACACCATTACACCACCACCACCAGCCTGAACTGTTAATACAAGGCAGGATGGATCCATGCTTTCATGTTGTTGATGCCAAATTCTGACCCGACCCTCTGAATGTGGCAGCAGAAATGGAGACTCATCAGATCAGGCAACGTTTCTCCAATCTTCTATTGTCCAGTTTTGGTGAGCCTGTGTGAATTGTAGCCTCAGTTTCCTTTTCTTAGCTGACAGGAGCGGCACCCGGAGTGGGGTGCCTCATCCGCCTCAAGGTTGGACGTGTTGTGTGTTCAGAGATGCTCTTCTGCAGACCTCGGTTGTATCGAGTGGTTATTTGAGTTACTGTTGCCTTTCTATCAGCTGGAACCAGTCTGGGCATTCTCCTCTGACCTCTGGCATCAACAAGGCATTATATTTTCTCTGTTTCAGACCATTCTCTGTAAACCCTAGAGATGGTTGTGCATGAAAATCCCAGTAGATCAGCAGTTTCTAAAAATACTCAGACCAGCCCGTCTGGCATAACAACTATGCCATGTTTAAAGTCACTTAAATCCCCTTTCTTCCCCATTCTGATGCTCAGTTTGAACTACAGCAGATTGTCTTGACCATGTCTACATACCTAGATGCATTGAGTTGCTGCCATGTGATTGGCTGATTAGAAATTTGTGTTAACGAGCAGTTGGACAGGTGTACCTAATAAAGTGGCTGGTGAATGTATATAGTATGAATGGATGAGTGTATGTATGGATGGATTAATACAGGGGTGTCCAAACTCTCCAGAACCGAGTTTGGGCACCTCTGAATTAATAGATGAATGGATTAATGAATGAATTAATGAATTAATTACTGTCCATCAAATTCAGTTCAGTTCATCTTCATTTCTATAGCGGTTTTAGAAGATTATGACAAAGCAGCTTAACATAGATGAAGTTCTACTGAAAACGTAAGGTTGTCATCGGAGTTATTAGCCCTCCTGAATTATTAACCCCCTGTATATTGTTACCCCGATTTTCTGTTTAACAGAAAGAATATTGATTTTTTTCAACATATTTCTACACGTAACTCACCGGCCACTTTATTAGGTACACCTGCCCAACTGTTTTTGACCATGTTCATCCCTTTATGACCACAGTGTACCCATCTTCTGATGGCTACTTCCAGCAGGATAACACACCATGTCATAAAGCGCGTATCATATCTAGCTGGTTTCTTGAACTTGACAATAAGATCACTGTATTTAAATGGCCTCCACAGTCACCAGGACTCAATCCAATAGAGCACTTTTGGGATGTGGTGGAATGGGAGATTCACATCATGGAAGTGCAGCCGACAAATCTGCAGCAACTGTGTGATGCTATCATGTCAATGTAGAGCAAAATCTCTGAGGAATATTTACAGTACCTTGTTGAATCTATGCCACAAAGGGTCAAGGCAATTCTGAGGCAAAAGTGGGTCCAAGCTGGTACTAGTAAGGTGTACCTAAGAAAGTGGCCGGTGAGTGTAGTTTTAATAACTGATTTGTTTTCTCTTGGCCATGATGACAGCACATAATATTTTACTAGATGTTTTTAAGACACTAGTTATATATATATATATATATATATATATATATATATATATATATATATATATATATATATATATATATATATATATATATATATATATATCTTAAAGGGGCTAATAATGCTGACCTTCTTTTTAAATTAAACATTGCTTGTATTACAGCTGAAGTAAAACAATTAAAACATTTCCCAGAAGAAAAAAATAATACCGCAAAAAAAAAAAAGAAAAACTGGCTCTGTTAAACATAATTTGGCAAATATGAAAAGAATATTCATTCACAGGAGGACTAATAATTTTGACTGTATTATGTCTTCACTTCATAAACCCTGACGTTATTTTCCCCTCACAGATGCTTTTGTCGGGGGAGTGATCGGCCTGTTCTTCGCCTACATCTGTTATCGGCAGCACTACCCGCCGTTCCTGCACATAGACTGCCACCTGTCCTACGCCAGTCTGGCTGCTGCCACCGTCCACAACATGCCAGCCTCCCAGGACCAGCCTCTGCCCACGGATAATGCCACCAGCTTGCCTCTGGAGGGCATGACGGAGGGTCCCGTATGACTAATAGAGACCGGAGGCTCCCAGTCCTCTGAACAACGTGGTATGAACCACACTTGACTGGCACTTCAACATTCCAGTGAATTGGACCATGCATTTCATTTAGTTTCTTCTTGTTGATCATCCCCCGCACTCAGTTTATCAAGCAGCGGGTTACTCAGATTCCTTATACCTAATTTAATTGGTCACACTTTACTATAAAGTTGTATGCAACCCAGGCTCATTACAGAAACCAGGTCTGTGTTTGTGGAGACAGGAAAATACGTAACCGGAGGTACGTCTGTTCGCTGATTTTTTTTTTGCAAATCCACCAGAGGCTGCTGTGTACACCAGGGGTCACCAACCCTGTTCCTGGAGAGCTACCTACCTGCACATTTCAGTTGCAACCCTGAACAAACACAACTGATTGTAATTATCAAGTGCTGCTTTAGGTACTATTAACTGGTTCAGGTGTGTTTGATCAGGGTTGGGACTGAATTCTGCAGGAAGGTAGCTCTCCAGGAACAGGGTTGGTGACCCCTGGTGTACACTTTTTGATAATCTAAAAAATTCTCTCACGCATCCTCTTCACGTGTAAATCCACCAGAGGGCGCTATATACACTTTAGCCAGCCAGGGGTGTGTTTCCGAAAACCATCGTTAGCCAACTTAGGTCGCAAGTTGCACCGTTACAAACATAGTTTGTTGGTTTTAACGTTTCCCTAATCAATCATTCCAACGAACATTTGCAAATTGCAAACTTGCAACTAGTCTTCAAGAGCTGTAGTAAGAAGCAGAGTTACTGGTTGTGTATTATTCCCAGTTATCCCCCCTAAACCCTATTCCTTTCGAACAATCCTTTTTTAACATTATAACTGGGTTATCTCTTAAGGCCTTAAGGTCATCTCTCTTATGTGTAATTTGCATTGCAAGTATTTTTACAGTTCAGTGTTAGCAATTTTTATATTGACAATTGCGCTCCCTTTGCAGTGCACTTTAAAAACATTTATGCCATTTTTAACACAGCCGTGGATCATGACGAAAGCTGTAGATGACCATTATTTACAAGCAGAATTTAGGTTACATCTTCAAAGCTTGTGAACACAAAAATATATAGCCAAAAAATAAGAAACAAAAATATATAGCCAAAAAATATATAGCCTATGTTAATGGTTTTAATTTATAGTAGGTTATTTATTAAGAAATATATCTGTATGGGTCTGTTGGTTAAAAAAGATTTCTGAGGTGGTTTGAATGTGTCGAATTGTAAAAGTAAACATTTATTATAAATAAAATAAAATAAAATTAAAAAAAATTTACAAGATCCTACTTAATTATAATAACAACAACAATAATAATAATAGTTATTAATATTATTAAATTAAATTGGATTTTTCTTCATTTCTTTATAAAAAGCCTACTGTAAATTACAACCAATAACGATCTATATGATTTATATATGAGATACAAGACTTCACACTTATCTCATGATTTATCAATGCAACGTACTATGAAAGTTCAGCCGCGAGTTATGTCATTGTTTGGGAAACGCACCCCATGCCAGCTTGCTGTTGACCGACTGACTTACCAACTGATCTACCCACCCCATGCCTAAACCCAACCGATAGTGTTTTCAAAAGCAATCTACAAAAAAAAAGCCGTCACGAATGCGTGATTTCCACATATTTTCAGCCGATTGTTTATTTATTTTATTTTTTGTTTTTGTTTAATCTGCTTTTCTTTTTCGTCACCGCACTCAGACCTTGTTGTCGTGGTCCACTCCGTTCCACATCTCAACTTTGCTGATTATGCAGCGAGCCACTGGTCAAATTGGCAACAGCAGAAAAGCAGTCCAGACGGTGGCAAGCGGTCAGCTGATACACTGAAAAAAAATATTCTAAGATGATTCCTTGGATTTACAATTTTTTTTTATGTTAAGTGGTTGTAAACAATTTTTTTGCCTGATTTTAAACAAACAAAGTTGAATATTACAAAATTTTGTTTGTTTAAATTCAACACGGCAAGGCAGTGGCGCAGTTGTTAGTGTTGTTGCCTCACAGCAAGAAAGTCGCTGGGTAGCTGGTTCGAACCTCGACTCAGTTGCCGTTTCTGTGTGGAGTTTGCATGTTCTCCCTGGGTTCGCGTGGGTTTTCTCCGTTGCTCCGGTTCCCCCCACAGTCCAAAGACATGTGGTACAGGGGAATTGGGTAGGCTAAATTGTCCGTAGTGTATGAGTGTGTGTGTGTGAATGTGTGTGTGGATGTTTCCCAGAGATGGGTTGCGGCTGGAAGGGCATCCGCTGCGTAAAAACTTACTGGATAAGTTAGCGGTTCATTCCGCTGTAGTGACCCCGGATTAATAAAGGGACTAAGCCGACAAGAAAATGAATGAATGAATAACTTCAACACAAATAAATTGTTTGCAACAGTTCTGCAGACATTTTTGGCATCAAAGAAGCCGTCGGAGGCGTCATACCGCATCATAGCGTCGTTTTAAAGACAAAATAGCCAGACGTACCTCCGGCTACATAATTCGCACTCTCCAGAAATGTAGACAGGGGTACATATCCACAATGAGCCTGTGTTGGTTGTATTAGTTAATGTAAGTTAATGCTTGAACAAACAATGAGCAATACATTTTATTACAGTATTTGTTCATGTTAATAAAAAACGCAGTTCATTGTTAGTTTGTCAACACACGCATACCTGTCAACATTGGGATGTGAAAATAAGGGATATCCCCAAATTACTAAATATGTTCATTTGGAGCTGTTTTATTGTAAATAAACTATTAAATAGTCAGTAATATGTTTTAAAATGATTATTATTCTGATTAAAGAGCAACGAATGAATCTCTCATTTATTAAGATTTTATTTTATTACATGAAATAAGAGGTGTCACTTTAAAAATGCACACATCTAACATTATAAAGAAAAGCATTCGACTGCTTTCCTAACTTTTTATGCTCATCAAAATGAGATGGAATCGCGCAGTTTTTAATATTTATTTATTTATAAGTGTTTTCATTCCTAAACAAAGCGAAAGCACAGAAGACTCACGTTTTAGAGCAAGGGCGACCCCTGGTGGTTCGGCGGTATGGGTTGCGTATAGGGAGGCTCGGCTGTTCAGAGAAGATTGAAAATACGGGAGAAATACGGGAAAATACCTTTACGGGATGATAGCGGGATCGAACAGTAAAATACGGGAGAATCCCGGGAAAACCAGAAGGGTTGACAGGTATGCACACGGCGCATTAACTAATGCTAACAAGCATGAATTTGGATGTTAATAATGCATTATTAAAGGTTGAACTATGACTAATAAATGCTGTACAAGTATTGTTCATAATTAGTTAACACATTAGCTAATATTAACTAATGAAATCTTATTGTAAAGTGTGACCATTTAATTAATGAATATCAATGTTCGCAGGTTTGAAACTGGGAAGTGTGTTCACTTTCTTAGTGCAAGAATCTCTCTCTCTCTCTCTCTCTAACCAAAAAAAGATACTCAGTATAAAGAGTAGCCAGCGGTGGTAATCATTCTTCAGCCCAGAATATGCCATTAAATATACCGAGCTACCAGCTCTTAGGGTGCAACATTTTTCACTGAAGAAGAGCCTTTTTAATAGGTGCGAAAAAGTACACTTTAGCTTTTAATATGTACCTCTTAAAGTGCTAATATGCTGCTTTTTTGTGTGTGAAATAGTGTATAAGTGTACACCTTTTAAAAAGCTTCTGTACCAGAGACCACTTACATCCCCTTTTTGAGACCATCAGAGAGTTTTTGAAGGGTCTGCCTATGATGGAAAAAGCACATGAGTGCACTGAGACGTTGATCTCTGACTTAAATACGAATTCTAAGAGATTTAACACTGTAAGACCCAATGTAAGACCCAATATTACAACATTTCCCTAATGTAAAAAAGGAAATAATGCAAAAACACATTTATTTCTGTATTAGAGGCTTCTATTGTAAAAAAAAAATGCTTTGTTTCTTGTCCAAATATTTATACATTTTTAAAGCAAAAAGCATTTTCTAGACAAGCATAAAGTATTGCCTTGTTTTGAGAAATAATTTGCTAAAATTGCAATAGAAATATACGAAAACACGCCAATGGGATAAGCAAAATAATGTTGCTTCTCTGTTTGACATAAGATTATTTAGCTTGCCTCATTGGCAGATTATTTCACTTGTTTTAAGGAAAAACTCACTTCATTTTGGCTTATTATTTCTGAATACAGGACAATATTGTTTGCTTGTCTAGAAAATGCTTCTTGACTTAAGGATTTTTGCATATTTGGACTAGAAACCAGACAAAATCTAAGCAAGAAAAGCATTTTTGCTATGTAAAAACAGCATCTGAAGGGTGAAATAAGTTGTTTTGCTAAATTTGGGTCTTTCAGGGTTAATTAAAAACTTGGATTAGAATCCCAACTTGATTATTTTGCACTCCTCTCCTTTTTATTTACGTTTTGCATGTTAACAGCAAGAGCTCCGCCATGTAACACACACACACACACACACACACACACACACACACACACACACACACACACACACACACACACACACACACACACACACACACACACACAAAGACCAGACGTAGAGGAAAAATGGTGGCAGAACAGACTCATTAGCAAAACAAAACCAGGCATTATAACCAATTTAGACAACATTAAACTGTGGGTTTTTGGACAATGGATGTTTTAGTAGAAGCCGGTAAATTCCATGGTATGACTTTTTCAATTATTTAGTTCCCAGCTATCAAGTCGTCATCCAATTCTCATTTAATTCCATTGTATCATCATAGTCATTTCTGATAAAGGATATAACATATAAATTTATAAAGTTACTATGATAGATAATGATGAAGAAGTGGTCAATGAGATGGTACCTTTAAAAAGATGGACACATTTGTACCTAAAATGCACACATTAGTACGTAAACCTAACCCTTCTGCACTGTTCAAATTGACTACCCTTTTGATAAGTTCGGTAGGAAACATCCACTGAATTAAACTGCTGTAAAAATGCAACAAATTAATAAAGTTTTTGCATAAATCTGTTAATCAACCTCAGTTCTGACCAAAACTACTAAATCATTTAGGATTTTAACTCTTTAATTGCCAAATTCATAAAGGATGTCAGTCATTTGGTGAAAAAAACACACACAAAATGACGTGTTTTCAATATAAAATATCACAGTCTTGGACATGTGAATAATTAATAACAACATTGGCTTTGATGCATTGCTAGATTTTCATTTCCCCCTTAATTTAATGTTGGTTGTTGTTTTTGCCCCATTGACTTCCATTATAACCACATTCGATGATGCATGAATACGCATCCTTTGTTTTTGTTGTCGTTCTGACAGCTGAGATGCATATTTTGATTTTCTCAAACACATTAAAATACATTAAGTGTGCAAAGGTCACTCTCACACACTCACAGATACACACACTTTAATTTGCTGCTATACTCCATATAAATCCAGTCTTTTTGCACAGGCCTAAAGGGTTAAGGGTGCCAACTGATGATCAACTGTAAAAATAACACATTTTTACCTCTTCCCAACAGGGAAAGCCAGCAACAATTAAAAATGCATGATTATATGGTGTCATGGCTTTGTAATCAAACAAAATGTGGTTATAATGGAGGTCAATGGGGCAAAAAAACAGACACCAACAGTAAATTAGGAAGAAAAGCATGAAAATTAATTAAAAGCAATGTTATTTCACTTGTCCAAGACTGTGATAAAAGGAAAATAATTTTTATTTTGAAAGTACATCATTTTGTGTGTTGTTTTTTCAGCAAATCAGGGACATCATATGTGAGTTTGGCAATTAAAGAGTTCAAACACTGTCATTTTCTAGGCAATCTAGTAATTTTGATTAAGACAGGTTGATTTATGCAACAATCTGTGTTGGTTGATTTCCTCCAGGTACTTCGGTTTCCCCCACAGTCCAAACATGCACTATAAGGGAATTGTATTAACTAAATTGGCTTTAGTGTATGGGTGTTGCCCAGTGCTGGGTTGCGGTTGGAAGGGCATCCGCTGTGTAAAACATATGCTGTAATAGTTGACGGTTCATTCCGCTGTGGCGAACCCTAACAAATAAGGGACTAAACCGAAAGAAAATGAATAAATGAATAGGCTGTGAAATACCCTGGACAGACGGCCAGTCCATCACAGGCTTACATACAATCAGACTTACAGGCAGTTGACCATCTCCAGTTCACCTCTGCATGTCTTTATATTGTATAGAAAGCAGGAGCGCTTGAAGCAAACCCAGTCATTCTTCATCCCTCATTCAGGTTTTCATCAACTCTCATTTCTCATCCTGGACTTGATTAGAAACTGCGATACAAGGAGGTAATGTGAGAACATGGTGAGAAAATGACACACTTCTGTAATCACCGCAGCAATCTACTAAAATAGCCGATCTGAAAGCTCACAGTGTAATTGTTCCTATAATTAATTCATCCATCTTCACTGCCAGTATTGCTGGATTGCTCATTTTAAAGGACAGTTGATCTAAAAATGAAAATGACATTAATGTTATAGCATCCAAAAATTATTTGTCATTAATCAGCTTGAGTTTACACAGTCTACTGCCTCCAAAAGGATAAAAAAAAATATGATATTTTTCTTGTGGAGTTGTGAAAGTTTTTATTTTTGATTTTCTATTATATTTTTCTTACTTTATTTAGAGGCTCACTATTGGTCACGTCTATTGTTATGGTTAGCCTATATTTTCCATGCTATTTTACTCCTTTCCAGCTGGCAGTCATATATATTAAAACATTATGATTTTGAACATTAAGAAGCATAAGTTAAACACCTTAAAATAATGGTCCATTAGTTAATATTAATTACTAATAGCAATACATTTATTTATTAATCTTTGTTAGGTTATGTTAATTAGAGGTAGTATATGTTAACTCAGAATGCATGAACTAATGTTAACAAGCACAACGTTGGATGTTAAAGGTTCAGGACACCCTGGAGAACTTTTTTTTATTTATATTAACAGATGTGTGTGTGTTGAACATCAGTTAAGACAATGTTAGCACCTGTCAGCTTTAATTGTGGGGAAAACTGGATAATTTTGAGCTTTTGTCAGCTAATTTCAGCTTCCAGGTTTAAAATGATTTTTGGGGCGGGATCAAAATCGGCGACGTAGTGCAGTACTACAAGTGCAATGATGACGCGTCGGTTTCTCATTATTATTCAGAGCAGAGTTTTCTTATCCTATGAGAAGAGCCGGCTGCTTAATTATTCATGAGACCTGCCAGTGTCAAGCCCGAGCTGTGAGACACGGACCCAAGCACACAGTATTTAGCCGTTCATGAAGACTCATATGCGTTTGTTTCCATGATCCACGGGGTTTGTTGCATGTTTTCCCCCGCGATCTTGTCAGGGCCGATCATACAGCAAAGCTGTGTGTGTGCTGCTAGCATTTTTGTCAGGAGAGCAGCACGAGAATTAGAGAATGGCGGACGTTGACTTTTATCAGGAGTTCGTTCACATTCAGACACATCGCCGTGCTGCTGTGTTTGCCTAAATCCTCCAGATTACCAGCAGGGTTATTGGTTAAAATAGACAGGTCAGGAGAGTCTGAGTCTGCTGGATACGGGGATCAAGGGAGAATCCTCATTTATAGTGTTTACATGAACACATCTTTACAATGATATAAATTGTGGTTGTCTGTATATGAAATTACGAATAACAAATGTAGCAGGGCATTAAATCACTGTTCATTTCTTTGCATTTTAACTTTGTAAACTATAAACTCATGCGTCTCCTCACGGTTTGTCTCATTTTTGTGAGATAACTGACAACAACAGTTGTTCGCTCACGTTCTCCCCTGCTGGCCACGCCCACTCCTGCCCGATGCTCGCGGAGCTCCACCCCCATTAATCATGCATCTTTTGAAAAAATTCTGAAGTAGACTTTAACCGAAAGTGGGGGGTGTCATGGCCCTTTAATAATGCCTTAGTAAATGTTGAACTATGATTAATAAATGCTTTACAAGATTATTTATATTCATGATACAGTAACTAATGGACCATTGTTCTAAAGTGTTACCAAAAGAATGAGAGGACGTCAACGACACTGGAAGTCTTTTTAATTTACAATGGCCACGTCACACTGCTCTTAAAATGGATAGGGCATGGAAAGCAAGCTTTTTAGTCAGTAAAAATCAAGGAAAAGTCAGGGAATTTGACATTTTGCTTTGAGTGGGAACTCTAATATTATATACCTTGAGCCTAGTATGCAGGAGGACACACACTAATTTCCTTTACATAAGCATTGAGTCAAGGATCCCTCAGCAGATTCAATATCACACAGCTGTTCAACACACGAACTGTAGTGAATCTGTGAGAAAGTGAAGCAGATTCTGCCCACGCATCATAAATCCCTCAACATCTGCTGCAGAAATGATCCTCAGCCCATGTCAAAAGCGTCTCGTTCATCTTAATGAAACACCTCTGAACACCTTTTCATTAACTTTGATGAAGATGGGGAATTGTGAAGATGATCTCTCTCTAATAGCCGTCCTGTTTGTGTTTTCTCAATAGTTGTGCATTAAAAAAAACGGCTACGCTTGTGAAAATGATCAGTTTCGTGTCTCAGTAGCAAGGTCAGCATGTTTAATGTCTCCTTCAGTGGCATTCCCTGAGGACAATTACAAGGTGATTAGTCTGAGTTTGGTTCGAATGCTTTTCTTGAGCTGGATTTATTTTTGGAAGCGTCAAAATCATCATCCAAGACGTTTCCCTGAGGGTTTGGCAACATGAATAGCAATGCAAACTTACTTAGTTTTCAAATCTTTGAGAACAATTGCTGTATTAATATGTTCCAGTTCTGAATGTATTGAAAATAGCACTGGAAAAAAATGACAGTGGTACAGAGAGTGAGGAATATATTTTTGGTGCTAAATGTATAAGGTGACGTTTAAAAATAAATATATATATTTAAAATGATTTAGCCTTGATATATCATGTTTTTTTTTTGTGCGTACTGTGACCTATAGCCATATTCTTGTGAGAATGGCTCGAACAAAATCCCAAATATAAGTTTAATAAAAAAGTATTAAAGCTTTCTAAATAAAATACAGATTTATTAAACTTACAATATGAGTCTGATTATTTTAGGTCAGTCTTATGCCGCAGTCATACTAGTGAGTTTGAGCTTGCGAAATTCTGATGTATGCGCTGCAAAAGGGACGAGTCTGAACAAGATGATTAGACATTTTAAAAAGTGAGCGATTGGTCCATATTTAACATTTCTGTACAAAGAGGTCATGTTTTGATCTTTGATTGGTCTCACGCAGCCACATGATGCTATTTCACAGGTAAGAGGCGACGAGCCTGCCTGTCGCACAAACTTGCGTTTCTAGTCTGCCGCACTCGTAACCCAGGCTCATTCTGAAAACAAACAAAAAAACTACATTTCTGAGGAGCTCCAAATATGTCCTAGGATTTACGTTTTTGTTTTCGCAAATCCGCCAGAGGCTGCTTTGTTTGCTTTTTTTTAGAACGATTGAATTTCGTGCCTGCTGTTCTCATGTGAATCCACTAGAGGCCGCTGTCAAATGACTCGCTGACCCACTAACTGAGATAAACAACAGGCTGAAAACGTGGTAAGATCATGACGGCTTTTCCTTTTCTGCATTGCTTTTTAAAACACTATGGGTTGGGTTTAGGGGAGGTTGTGGGTGGGTCAGTCAGTCATTCAGTCGACAGCAAGCTGGCCTGGTCAGCTAAAGTTTATATGTCACCCTCAGGTGGATTTCTGCAAGAAGAGGACTCGCAAGAGTAGTTTAAGATCATCAAAAAGCATACACAGCGCCCTCTGGTGGATTTGCACAAACAAACACTGCAAGCAGACATAACTCCAGCTACGTATTATGCTGTCCCCAGAAATGTGTACCAGGGTATGTATCTACAATGAGCCTGGGTTCTAAGATTTACATCTGTACATTTACAACTGCTTTATTGCTAAACAGACGTACAAATTAAAACGTCAAATAAAACACACACTTTTTAAGGTGTCTTTGGTACCATTCAACTCCTGAGTAATGTTAATTAATGGACTTAATAGAAGAGAATAGGGTTTGTTGCATGTAATCATGCATAATTAATTGTTGTTACTATAGTAATTACATGGAACATGTGTAACAATGACACTTTAAATCAAAGCGTTACCAAAAAAGCCGACTGATTTAATATCTAAAAGGGAGATTCTTGCATTTAGTGCTTTGGAATGTATATTATTTAATGTTTTCTTTTTCTTTTTGGATATGTAACCCATTTAAACAAACAAAAAAGAGAATGTTTCAGAGGTAACAGAATTATGTCATGTACATAAAGTGATTTGTGTTGTGCAGAGATCTTTTATATATGTGTATTTGCAGATTTTCAGAACTCTTGCGGTGAATCCATGTTTACGCAGACGTCAGAATACTCTAGTTTCTACAGCAGGTCCTTCTTTTATACCCAGCAGATGTTTCATATAGTTGTCTTTTAGACAGAGGACATGAAGTGTCATCACTGTCATTGAACACGGCATGCTGATTCATTTGTGACGAGAAATCATTTTATATGGAGAAGCATGCCCGGCCTCGAAAAGCACTTTGAATTGTATTTCGATGATTATACTTAAATGTTCAGATAACAGTTAACTGTAATCAAACAAAGAAGAGAATAAAGAAAAGAAAGTGTGTTCTTTCAGCAAACCCGACTGAGTGTATTTCTGAGTTGTGGATTGTGTTTTGTTGCCATCTTGCAGAATGGATACAGATTAATGCTAATTTGCCTACTTTTTAAATGTCGTGCCAGCAGAGGAGCTGTTTTTAAAGTGGTGTTTCCAGCAAGCTGATTCTTCCAGTGGATAGCATTGTACAAATAAGTGCAACATTGTTGTTGTTGATATCTGAAAAATTTGCAAACACACTCACACACGTTTAAGTCAATTAACTTAATTCTGAAAACGTACCCCTATATACATTTCTGGAGAGCGCCAAATACGTCCCAGGAGCTAGATTTTTGCAGTTTTTGTTTTCGTGAATCCACCAGAGGCCGCTGTTTATGCTTTTTGAGATCTAAAATTCCTCTCTAGATTGCCATTTGTGCCAGGCAGGACCGGCGCATCCATAGAGGCGACCTAGGCGGCCGCCTAGGGCGGCAGTATAGAAAGGGCGGCATCCGTGACACCTCCCTTACCACCCGCGTCCTCAGTTATGTCCACGACACCTCCCTCATCACCCACGTCCTCAGATAAATTCGCGCATAGACGCAAGAATAGAGAGGGCGGCGTTAGCAACACCTCCATCAGCATCCGCGTGTCCTCAGTTATATCCGCGCATAGGGCGGCAGAATAGAGGTCCCCAACGCCTCACTTCATTTTCATAACCGGTCACTTTCGTTTTTACATTGGGGTTGAGGGCGGCGTGAACGTCCTCTGCCTAGAGCGACAGTTCAGCTTGCTCCGGCCCTGGTGCCAGGTGTTCTTGCGTAAATCCACCAGAGGCCGCTGTCCTAGAAAAGAATACAATACAATCATTCTAACAATAATAATAATATTCTTTATATAAATATTTGTTATTTTATTTTTTTATAATTATGATTTCAGGGTTTTCAGCGTAGAGATTATTGACAGGAAAGCAGAGAGTGGGGAAGGATCAGCATAGGTCCGCAAGGCAGGAATCAAACTTGGGTCACCATGAGCACCGGAGTGCATGTGTCGACGCACTAACCACTACACCACTGGCGCCCACATAAATATTTGTTATTAGACACATAATTTAAGTTTCATTTTTTTTGTTTAATAGTGACTTATATTACTAATAAATTTAATAGGTTTATACTTTGCACCTCAATGTCGGGACAGATCCACACACTGCTGCTAGAGGGCGCAACTAACTCGGTTAGTTCTCTTGTGTCCACAGAGTATAACCTTCCCCGTAATTTAGTAGTCAGTCGACAATTTAAACATAAAAAATAATAAGTCCAGTTGAATTGAGTAGCTGTGGGATGGGGGGGGGGGGTCCCTTATTTTTTGCACCCTAGTGTTGACAGGTATGGATTAAACTAACTTTTCTCAGGTGTTTTTAAACAGACATACTCGTGGTTAGCAGGTTTTGGGTTAATCAAGAGTTCAGGGTTTAGCAGATGGTAAGTTAACCCAGCTTTCTGGGGTACCACCCTGATCAGCTTCAGCTGTGTGTGTGTAATCTGGAGGTAAACTGAAACAGGTGTGTGACTGAAGAGCATGATGGGATTTGTAGTTCGGGACAGGGCAAATCCCTGACAGGGGATGTTCTCCAGCAGTCTGCAAGGGCATTACTGATGGTGATCATAACACTAATATTTCACTTACGTGACCAGTAATGATGATGACAAATGTGAATTCCTTATCCTGGAAGTCCTGCTTCAGTTTTGCCAACCACAAAACAAACGTCTGATCTTTATACAGTCATTTTTTCCTTTCTTTTGCTTGATTCTTTTAATACTGTTTGGCAATTTATAGTACTCTAAATGTTTATTTATTATTTATTATAAGCAGTACTAATCAGCAAAATTTGCACACTTTTAGATTTGTTGTGGAAAAAAAAACATAATAATAATCCGGCGGCACGGTGGCTCAGTAGTTAGCACTGTCGGCTCACAGCAAGAAGGTCGCTGGTTTGAGTCCCGACTGAGCCAGCTGGCATTTCTGTATGGAGTTTGGATGTTTCCCCCTGGCGTTAGCGTGGCATTCCTCTGCGTGCTCCGGTTTCCCCACAGCCCAAACAAATGCACTATAGGGGAATTTAATGAACTAAATTGGTAGCATAGTGTATGAGTTTGTGTGTGTGTGAGAGAATGAGTGTGTATGAGTGTTTCTCTTTACTGGGTTGCAGCTGGAAGGGCAACCGCTGCATAAAACATGCTGGAATAGTTGATGGTTCATTCCACTGTGGTGAACCCCTGATAAACAATAGACCAAGCCGAAGGAAAATGAATGAAAAAAATCTCTAATCATTATTTGCTTAGGAAGCTGCCGTTTCAAAGCAGCTTGATTGAAACTAAAGTGTTTATGAAAAAATAAAACAAAAGAAAACTGCTTCTAATTTTTGTCTCTGCTATTAAAAATACAAACGCTTCATATTATCCCCCTGAGGTCCACTTATGATGTCTTTGTACCTAAAACAAACCTGCGTGACATCGTGACGGAGTCATACATCAATAAGCAGTGAAATGTGAAAGATCAAACGAAAATAATCAGGGATCCTGGTAAAAATAACTTCAGTCTCTCATTTTCACTCATGTTGAGATCCTTTTGATGGAACCGCACAAAGGCAGAAACAAAACAAGGTTTGACAAACTTATTATCTGGAGTTTAAAAATAATAACATCCACCCAATCTGGAATAAAGAACAGACAGAGCAAGAAATCGTAACTACACTCTCAGAAATAAAGGTACAGGAGCTGTCACTGGGGCAGTACCTTTTAAAAGATACATATTTGTACCCAAATAGTCCACAGTGGTACCTTAAAGGTGCATATTAGTGCCCAAATGTACCTAAAAAGTACATTTAAGGTACCATTATGGACCCTTCAGGTACAAATGCCCAGTGACAGCTCCTGCACCATCTGAGAGTGTACAGTGAACCAGATTTGTTTGGTTTGGAACCTTATTTGACATCAATATATATATATATATATATATATATATATATATATATATATATATATATATATATATATATATATATATATATATATATTATATATATTTTTTAAATGTCATAAAAAGGCATTTGAGTTGACTACTTGTTTTGTCTCCCAGTTAAAGGGTTGTTATTATTTTAATATTGTTAATAATCTAACTCTGTGTGGAGTTTGCATGTTCTCCCTGCCTTCGCGTGGGTTTCCTCCGGGTGCTCCGGTTTCCCCCACAGTCCAAACACATTGGGTAGGCTAAATTGTCCATAGTGTATGAGTGTGTGTGTGAATGTGTGTGTGGATGTTTCCCAGAGATGGGTTGCGGCTGGAAGGGCATCCGCTGCGTAAAAACCTGCTGGATAAGTTGGCGGTTCATTCCACTGTGGCGACCCCGGATTAATAAAGGAACTAACTCTGTGTAACTCTGTTGTTCTGTAAACACACATGCAAAAACCTATGCTAACATTTTATTTTGTCATAATTCATGCTCAGGGTCTCTGCAGGTTTTATCAAGTCAAGTTTAAGACTTTTTAAGACCCTTTTAAGACCATTAGGAGTCATGCAGGGTTAAACAGGGATTTTTTTCTAAAGGCCCAGTATTGCCATGAGGAATCATGTAATTGTTTTTAGTTTTCTTTCCCTGATTATATTAGATTAAACATGTCTAAAGGCTGCTGTGAGTTGAATCTATTTGCAATATAAAAAAGCTTAAATATTAAAAATGAGGTTTTATTGAGGTGTATTGTTGGTGATTGGATCAATGTTGGCCCGATTGAGTAGCTTTACAATTGTTATTTTCAAAATTAAGACCTGTTTAATATTATTTAAGACCTAAAACACAATATTTCAGTGCACAGGGGAAAATATTGTTGCTCTAATCGCACTATGGGAAATGTTGTAGCCAATCAAATACAGTCTGGGTCATGCATATTAATCACCTCATGTGGATCATCAGAGTCTGTGTTTTGCTCCAATTAGACCTGTTTTCACCAGGATTTTACACTCACTAGATTTACAGTACATGATGATCAGAAAGCAATGGTGTTTTAGGTGCACTGGATGTCATTACAGTGCACATTATTCATCTATATGCTTATCCAGATTTTCATTCCTTGGCTTTTTTAAGCTATGAAATGTGCAAAACATTCAACCCAGGCTCATTGTGGAAACGTAGTCCCGCTGACATTTCTGGTGACCGCGGAATACGTCCCAGCAGGTACATACGGCTGCAGTTTTTGTTTTCGCGAATCCGCGAGAGGCTGCTGTTGCGCGCTTTTTCGCACCTCAGACGCCTCTCGCGCTCTGTTCTCGCATGATCCCACCGGAGGTCGGTGTCCGATTGACCGGATGATTGACGGCGCGACCGGCCAAACTCCTCCTTCCCTAAACCCGACCAATTTTACCGATCGACCTGCCCACCCGCTCATTTCCCTAAACCCGAGCAACAGTTCACAAAAGCCGTCCAAAAAAATAAAAGCCCTGATTTTTTTTGTTCCACCGCGTTTTCGGATTTCGCCGCGTTCTCGCCCTGTCACGAAACTCGTTCACCTAATTTTTGGGATTCTGTTTTTGTCTAACCTGATTGCTGGAACCGCTCTTCCCCGTACTCGAAACCGGTCGCCATGGTCGACCCCTCTCTGCATCTCGAGCCTGCCGACGTACACGCTGAGCTGAGTGGACAAACAGGTTGCAGCGGGGAAGCCCTCCACAAGGAGGTAAGGCAAGCGCGAAAGGGAACAGCGTCACACCGCCCAGCAGCGTTCGCTTGAAAAAAAATTTTTTTATTATTCCGCTGTCTCCAGAAACGTCCGCGGGACTATGTTTTCAGAATGAGCTTGGGTTGAAAACATTTCAACAATACGAAGACCTCATTCATTCATTATCCTTTGGCATAGTTTCTTATTTATCAGGGGTCACCACGGCAGAATCACCCACTAACTATTCCAGCATATGTTTACATCCCATATGTTTATCCAACTACCTATACTTTGCTCATGTCTGTGGACTGTGGGGGAAACCGGAGGAAACCCACGCTAACACAGGGAGAACATGCAAACTCCACACAAAACCGGGACTCGAACCAGCGACCTTCTTGCTGTGAGACCACCGTTCTGCTCTACAAAAACCTCTTATATGTCAAAAGATCACGGCTAATGTTTTAATAGGACTCACTATCACTAGTTGTGCTGTCTCATCACTAGTCATTTCAATAGAGTTTAGCTGCTCCCCAGAGGACAAAACAAGGAATGAGCCTTAAAAGGCAGCACAAAGCCTGAAGTTTAATAGGCAGTGAAGTGGTCTTACGAGCAAAGGTCTGCATGTATGAGTCACGCTTCAGGAAAGCATGTGTCCATTTCATCCTCTCTCATCCCATTCAGAGCTTTTAGCATCTCTCTGTGCTGGTGGACAGACATGGCCTTTAATTGAGGTGGAGTGTGTGCTGCTCTACTTTTCCTCTCACAGCGGTGTTCTCAGTCGAATGGAGGGTGATAGAGAAGACAGAGTTAATAAATACTTCATTTGCTGAAAATGAAAGAGCTGTCATTTCTGTAACATTTAGCAACAGATGCTTCTAATCCTCTGTGTCCTTTAACTGGGACTGGATGCGGTGCTTCTCCGAATGGCATTTGAGTCTGAGATGAACATTTCTCAGCTACTTTAATGAGGAACAGAAGTACATTTTCCTAATGTCAATGTTATAAACACCTGTAAAGTACAGGTGCTAGGAGAATTGTTCATTAATCTTAAAAATGACTGTCAGAAAGCAGATAAACAATATACCAGCACAGACGGCTGCTCCCTCAAATAGTGCACTATTTAATGAGTCTATATGACAATGGAGACAATGCATCATATTATATATTTAATATCTCTTGTTTAAATACACTATGAATAGCAGCTACGCTAATTATTTTCTTTGTTCTCTATTTACACGTGATGATACTAATCCTGAGGCCTCTAGAGATTGTGGTAAAAGATGTCTCTAGGCGTTTCCATAATCCTGGACCAGGCCGTATCCTGAGCAGATGCTGTGGCAGTCATGGAAGAGTGGAGAGCATGAGACAGATTTTTGAAAGATAGTAGTGACAGACGAGTCTCCGCATTGAACCTTACAGACGGTCAACCATCTGTGCAGCAATCCACTAATCAGGCCTGTATGGTAAAGTGGCCAGAAGGAAGCCTCTCTCTGCCTGGAATTTGCCAAGAGGCATTTGAAGGACTCTCAGACCATCAGAAACTAAATTCTCTGATCTGATCAGACTAAAATTGAACTCTTTGGAGTGAATGCCAGACATTACGTTAGGAGAAAACCAGGCAGCGCTCATTACCAGACTAATAGCATCCCTACAGTGAAGCATGGTGGTGGCAGCATCATGCTGTGGGGATGTTTTTCATGGAAGACTAGTCAGGATAGAGGGAAAGATGAATGCAGCAATGCACAGAGACATCCTGAGTGAAGACCTGCACAAGAGTGCTCTTGACCTCAGACTGGGGCGATGCTTCATCTTCCAGCAGGACAATGACCCAAAGCACACCGCCAAAATATCAATGGAGCGGCTTCACAACAACTGGTAAATGTTCTTGAGTGGCCCAGCCAGAGCCCAGACCTAAATCCTATTGAACATCTCTGGAGAGATCTAAAAATGGTTGTACACCGTCGCTTCCCATCCAACCTAATAGAGCTTGAGAGGTACTGCCAAGAGGAATGGGCAGAAATTCTCAAAGACAGGTGTGCCAAGCTTGTGGCATCACATTCAGAAAGACTTGAGGCTGTAATCGCTGCCAAAGGTGCATCAACAGAGTGTTGAGCAAAGGCTGTGAATGCTGATGTACATCGGATTCTTCAGCTTTTTTATTTTTAATAAATTTGCAACAATTTCAGAAACTCTTTTTCCACATTGTCATTATGGGGGATTGTGTGGAGAATGTTAAGGAAGTGAATGAATTTAATCCATTTTGGTATAAGGCTGTAACATAAAAAAATGTGGAAAAAGTGAAGCGCTGTCAATACTTTCCGGATGCACTGTTGGTTTCGGTTTTGGTTGGCGCTGGGATCAGAACAATGTATGCCACATGTAAGTGCCATTATTAGTTTATTCAGTTCACCTGTTTTTTTGTGTAACGTGGAGACTGACATGGAGGGATCCATATGCAGTATTTATTAATCACACTCACTTAAACATACAAAATGCACAAAGGTGCAAACACACATCAATAGTAGCAGTAAAGGTCTCAAGGCTGGCGGCTGACAGACACAGAGTGATTTACCAAGCAAGGGTTAGAGGCAGGCGGCGTGATACAGAGTCCGTGTAACAGGCTTGGGTCAAGGGCAGGCAGCAAGTATCAGAGTCTGTGTATCAGTCAAAGCAGAGTCAGAAACGGGCTGGAGTATGCACAGGAGATCAGGCAGGATATAACGCTCAGTAATGCTGGCCAGGGCTGAAACAAGACTTCGCAGTGAACTGGAGTTTGAGTGTGGCTTATATAGGGAGCGTGGGTCGTTAACTGGATTCAGTTCAGGTGTGTGCACGATCAGTCTAGGTGGATGATGTAATGCTTAGAAATCCGGGGATGGCGGCCTCTGCTGGCCAGCGAGGGGAATGACTGGGACCGAGTCAGTGACAGTTTGTCAATTATGTCTCCTTTATATTCTCCTCATACCTGCTGTCCTGTGCCAGTGCGTCATCGTTTACTGCCTTGTCCAGCCCTGCTCTTCCCTGCCAACCCAGTCAGGTTTGTTTATTTATTTGTTTTGTTCGTGTTTTCCCCCTCTGGATAGTTTTTGTATTATTTTATAATAAACCCATGTTTTTGTCCTTGCATTTGAGTCCTCGCTCCTTTTCCCCAACCTCAGCCTCTTGACAAAACTATTTTAATGACTGCCATGTGATACTTAAAAATTGTGGAATAACGCAGGCTGACGGAAACCTAGCTATTGGTCCTGGACACAGCCATGTTTCTGGAGCCCCATGACCAGCTCAAGGATTTCTCCGGCATGATGGATGAGGCTCTGTGTAATCTCTGGCAGCAATCTTACACCACCCTGCTTGCTTTGCTATCCTCTAAGAAAGGGCAGCATGCCAGGCCCCTTTCCACTCACTCACTCCTATCACGATAAAGACCGGCTTTCTTTTAGGAATCTGAAGGCTCACCTGGCGGCTTTCACAGTGCTTGAGTGACAGCGGTGGCTATTTAGGAGCACAATTCTCCAATTTGCTCTTATGTGGAGTCATTCAAGTGTTATTTCCAAAATGTATTGAAGCATTCAGGGAGTGGAATTAGTGCTTCAGCAAGGCCACAAAGACTTCTGCGCACTTTCACTGTTAAATAGTTGACTTTCTGTGGAAACTCATTTGCTTTAATTCACTTAAGTTTAGGTGAATCTAAGTGAAGTTTATTCATAAACAAATTTTGAGAGGATCACGTGCTTATGATTGTTCACAGCTGTTCCAACTTTAGCTAATGACTGATTATCCTATCAGACGATCCTTTACTCACTATAAATAACCAGACTTTTCTCATCTCAATATCTTCGTCTTGAAGAAACCCCCCCACCCAACCCTGCTTTCCCTCCTTTCAAACGGGCGTCACGGTGGCCAGCGATTAGCGCTGTTGCCTCACAGTAAGAATGCCCCTGGTTTAATTCCTTTCCAAACCAGACGGCATTTCTGTGCGGAGTTTGCTTGTTCTCCCCGTGGTCGCGTGGGTTTTCCCCGGGTCCTCCGGTTTCCTCCCACAGTTCAAAAACAAGCACTCTAAACAATTAATCCAAATACATTAGCTAAACTCTGAGTACACCTTTCAGCATCCATATCTGACACTTAGCTACTACAAGCAGGAAGGGGAATCATCGAGATCTACTGGAGCTCAAACTCCCCTCTCACCTTGCAACGTGAGGTAGCCCAGGGCTCGAGGATCTTATAAGCTCAGGGCTCTCTCCCGGGACAGCATACCAAACTAGCTTTACTATCAATCATCAGCTAAGTGTGAACTCTTGAAACGGCATTATAGTTCATTCATATTTCACTTGGCATGACAAAGCCATTATTAGACCAACCCACCGGGAATCCAAACAAGTTAACAATAATAATAATAATTCCTTACATTTACAAATAGTATTTTTCTGGACACTCAAAACACTTTACACTCATCCACCTGGATGACGCCACAGCAGCCATTTTGCACCAGACTGCACACCACACACCAGCTGATTGGTCAACCCGGGCTCATTGTGGAAACGTAGCCCTGCGGACGTTTCTGCGGACCGCGATTTACGTCACGGGAGGTACGTATTCGAGCGTTTTTTTGTTTTCGCGGATCCGCGAGAGGCCGCTGTGCGCGCTTTTTCGCATCTCGGGCGCCTCTTGGGAGTGCGCGGCGTTCGCGCCCGCGCCGTTCTCGCGCGAAAAGCCGCCGGATCGAAAAAAAAAAAGCAAAAGCCCTCGTCTTCGATTTCGACCGCGTTTTCAGATCCCGCCGCGTTCTCACCCTTATTTTTCGGATTCCGTTTTTCGTCTTACCTGATTTCCGGAACCTGCTGTTCCCCGGACTCGATCCCGGTCGTCGTACTGCGGCCGGCTCCGGCTCCTCCTCCGGGGCCTCCGCTACGCGACGCAACGCTGTGAGCTAAGCGGACAAACTGATTGCGTCGGGAAAGCCCTCCACTCGGAGGCGAGCCGTCGGCCGGCGAGCACGAAGAGGAGGGGCGGAGCGGCGCCACACCGCCCCGCAGCATTCGCTCGAAAAAAACCAAACGCGGCCTTTACGTACCTCCGGCCACGTAAATCGCGGTCTCCAGAAACGTCCGCGGGGCTACGTTTCCAGAATAAGCTTGGGTTGTGATTGGTGGAGAGGAGACGAAGTCAGGAGTTGACGAAGCCCATTATGATATGGGGATGGTTAGCAGGCCCGGGATTTTTAACGACCACAGGGAGTCATGACCTCGGTTTATCAGCTCATCCAAAAAACGAATAAGTTACGTATGGAGTGCTGCACGGCTCAATATTAAGGCTGATTTATACTTCTGCATGGAGTGATCTGTGTGAATCATGAGTCGTGTGCGTAGTCGGGCATTTATATTTTTGCACGCTGTTTGTGTTGCTCTGTAATAACACTTCGGAAACACTAGCTCATACCTACCAACACTTGTCCCTGAAAATCCAGGGGGTTATGTTCGTGGGTGAGGTGTCTGAATAACACTGTTGAGAACTGGGTACTGTGTACTGTGGTGTTAGTAACTGTACTATGAAGTGTGTTTTGGGTGGCCGATGCGATCAGATCCTGTAGCAATGTTGCGACCCGGGGGTTTCACGGACCGTACCAAAATGCTGATGGAGGGAGTTGGATGGGTGGTTGAAATAACGGGAGTTTTCCAGGAAACATAACAAAACGGGAGGGTGGCGGGAGATGGGTCTGAAATACGGGAGACTCCTGGGAAAAAGTGTTGGCAGGTATGCACTAGCTGGCAGTGGGTTTGGATGTTGTCGAGTTTCTTTGTGGGTGTTTTGTTTTGTTTTTTTCTCAAAAAAGGCGCCTCTCAATGCAATGTGTGTTTGGTGTGATCGGCCCCTAAATCAGCCTTAGGGTCTGCTACTCTTCTGCTTGTCCGTGAATGATAGTTCAGATGTGAATACTGTACCAGCTCTGCTACTCGACCCTCTAGTTTATTCATGGTGCTAACGAGTGTTGTTGTGCTGGATAACTATCTCCTGTCTAATTCTGAGCTGTGTGGATAGAAGCATGTCTAAGAAGGCGGGGTTACAGGACTCACCGAAACATAATCATAATAATTGCGTAATCATCACAGACCAACGGCAGCTCAAAGGTGTTTAGGACCAAAACAAACCCCTTAAACAGATCCCCTAAAAAGTTTGCTTTGATGGGTTGTTTCAAACTTCTAAAACAGACTCGAAGAGAACTTCATTTTGGCTGGATTTTGTTCAAAATTATGCAACATAGGTTCATTCTGAAAACAAAAACAAAACAAAAAAAAACAACTTTCGCAAAAACAAAAGCGGTAACAAAATGTAGCTCCTGGAACGTATTTGGTGCTCTCCAGAAATGTATATAGAGGCACGTTTCTATGTCATTTTATTTTTTTGATTTTGGTTAAAGTACACAGGGGCCTTTAGACTTTAGAAATTGTGTATTTTAGATATTCAATGTTCCACAAAAAATAATTTAGCCCTGTCTCGTACTATTAACAAAACTTGGCACAAATTTAGTCAGTTTTTATAATCAGGCTAATTTGTAGCTTATCAACATCTCATTATAGTCAGGGAATAAAAGGTCAACACTGTTGTTTTTTAGTTTTGTAGCAATGATAATAACCTATAAATCTTGAACAAATGACTCGTCAGAGACTTGCAGTGGAGGAACTTAAGGATGTTCTTTGTCATGGAGGTGGACATTTACAGCACAGGAGAGGGTCATAAACTTTTCGCCTCAAAACATTTCTCCTGTGCTTTTTCTAAACAAAATTGAGCCTGTCTTTAAGGAACTACATGATGAGGAATTGTGAGCTGCTGGCTATGACGGGAACATCTGAGAAATGGGCATCTCAGCCAGAGGTTGCATTACACTTTCTCATTATCCGTCTTTTTGATGGACAGGGTTGTAAAACTTCCATCATAATCAATTATTACCTGTCATTTTGTTTGTTATGAAATTATTTTAGTCATTATTATAAACCGGAAATGATACTTTTATTAGCTTAAATCTAACTCTTAATGGTTTAAATAACTCTTATATAATAGCATTAAATATATGGTGTTTTAATTAACAAATTATAGGATGAGTTTGCTACAAAATGCACCTATTATTTACAGAGAGACAGATAAACAAAAAATTCACTCTTTTATTATTATTACTAGTTTTCAGTTAACTGCATCGTCAAATGCATTATAATTTCGATCACTTGCTCCTTGAGTTTAAGGAGATGATGGAACGTCCAGTCTGTAATTATTTATTTACTTAATTTTACATATTAAGTTATAGTTTTGTAAGCAGCACGGTGGCTCAGTGGTTACTGTCACCTCAAAGCAAGATGGTCACTGGTTTGAGTCCCGGCTGGGCCAGTTGGCATTTCTATGTGGAGATTGAATGTTCTGCATTTCATTTTCACTGAAATTTAGTCTTGTTTTAGTGTAAATGTCTACATTTTGACATCTATTAGACATCTTTTAAACAAAATGTTTTATCGTGTGAACCTTAAAGTGGAGCAAGAGAAACAGACAGATTGCATATAATATCACATATTTATTCAGTTTAAGATATTTACCCAGAGTATAATCAGACCCTAAGCCAGTTAGCCACAGAGAAGTTTCTGTGTCGATAAACACAGATAAAAGCCAAACCACTGTCATGGTTCCTGCAGCCCACAGTTGGCAAAAACACACAGCAGACTAGCCACCTAAAACAGCATCATGGTATATAAGCCCCTGATTTGTCTAGAGGCTTAGCAAGAAACCTGTTTGTATTTGTGCCATGGCTAAAATCTAATTGGCACATGGAAAAAAAAAAGACAGAGGTACAGTACTATCTAAATGTTGTCAAAGTGCATGCAAAACCTTTTTTGATTTAAACCTTTATTTTACCACTTTAACACAACCTGTTGAAACTTGTTATCTTTTTTTATGTGTCCTGGACAAACAAACGATGCACATTACAGACTAAACATCGAAATAAAAGCAGTTTAAATTTTTTAAAGCCATTTTTAAGGTCAAAATTATTAGCCCTCTTAACCAATATTAGTTTTGGATTGTCTCCAGAACAAACCACTGTTATACAAGGACTTGCCTAATTACCCTAACTTTACCCTAATTACCCTAGTTACGCCTTTAAATGTCACTTTAAGCTATTTCTAGTCAAATATTATTTACTGTCATTATGACAAAAAGAAAAGAAATCAGTTATTAGAAATGAGTTATTAAAACTCTAATGTTTAGAAATGTGTTGAAAATAAATTTCTCTTCGTTATATAAAGGGGGTGGGCTAATAAACTGTACACCCTAGCGTTATATATTCAGCGATTTATCTACAATTGTATGTGTCTAGAATGAGAAAGGCATAAATGTCTGTTGTTTGGATGGCCTGAGGCGTTTAGCACACTCATCCTGCCGGTTCCCTGGTGAACGCACAGACAGCTTGTCGTGCTGGGAGAGATGATCCGGCATCCAGCGCAGCATAAAGAAACCCAAAACTACTCTCCGAATGAGCGTTAGATGCCCACATAAACCTTTGATAGAAATGTTGGCTTCCCACACATGCCCAGGCAGATGTTGATGTTCAAAGAGAATGGTTTTCATTGCTAATTAAGCCGCTGTTGTGGTGTCCTAATACTCTATCTACTAAAAAAAAAAAAGTTTGTTTTTCTAGGCCACTGGTCTCTTTTCTGCATTCTTCCGTGCAGCTGTGAAGCATCGAGGAGTAAACTTAAAGTGACAATGCTTTCAGTTCTTTCTGTATCAACACATAATGTGTTATTTGTGTTAATGTTCTAAGCATATCGTTTAAATCCAATGCCGGCTCATTGCGGATATGTACCCAGTTCTACATTTCTGAGGAATACAAGGCAAAATACGTAACCCGAGGTAAGTCAGTTTTTGTTTTTGCAAATAAACCAGCGGCTGCTGTGTTGGCTTTTGGATGATCTCAAATTTCTCCAGAGCGTCCTCTTCTTGCGCAAATCCACCATAGGGCGCAATATACACTTCAGCTGACCAGGCCAGCTTGCTGTCGACTGACTCACCCACACCCACACTCTTCTCTAAACCCAACCAAGGGGCGCCGCTGGTCGCCAAGAGCCCTCTGACAAGCTGAAAGTGAAGAGCGATTGTGGGTAGAGATAGATAGATAGATAGATAGATAGATAGATAGATAGATAGATAGATAGATAGATAGATAGATAGACAGATAGACAGATAGACAGATAGACAGTTAGACAGATAGATAGATAGATAGATAGATAGATAGATAGATAGATAGATAGATAGATAGATAGATAGATAGATAGATAGATGGATGGATGGATGGATGGATGGATGGATGGATGGATGGATGGAAAGAAAGAAAGAAAAAGAAAGAAAATTTCTAAATTTCTAAATTTCTGTAAATGACAAGTTTTTATTTGACACATGGTGTTGAATGCATATCTTCTTTGGCAATTCATCTAAAAGTATGGGTTTTATTTAACGGGCTGCTTGTAGTTGATCTTCACATTCTTCTGCTACTCAGGGATGCAATGTCTAATATCCTATCCTTCAGTAATTCCCATTATCCAGCTATAAATCGTGTCACACATAAGTCAGAGAGGAGCAGCTAGCTTCGGTCCTCTCTCATCTACAGTTAGACTTTCGAATGCCTCTGGGAAATACGGTCCGATGTAATGGGATGAGATTCCACTGCCGGAGAGATATCGCTGGAACATTATGTTCACAATTAAATTGGTGTCATATGGAAATTTCACACCTTTCTAGACAAAATTTATCGCCAGTCAGTGTCACGGCGTGCTTGGAGTAAGGGAGGCTTGGGATAGTTATAAAAAATTTTTTTTACCTTTCTCTCTATATCTAGCGTGTTCAAAATGTAAATGAAACTAGTTACAAGCAGTGATGGGAATAACGAAGCTATAAATAAACAGCGTTACAAACGGCGCTGCTTCTTTCAGTAATGAGTAATCAAATGAATTACTGTTAATTAATTGGGCAAGTTAGGGTTATTGGGCATAGTACACTAAAAAATATTGTTTAAACTAGATAAAAAAAATTAACGCAACAGTTCACATTAATATATTCAAGTTACGACAACATCTAACAAAATGAGGTTCAGACAACAAACTTTATTATGTTTTATTATGCCAAATCTTTTCCTCTTCTATCAGAGGCATGCTTACATTGCAAAAAACTCACATTTTTTAAGTTGAGTCCTCAAAAAATTTTGTTTCAATTAGTTTTTTTAAATTAAAATTAAAAACAAATCCAGTGTAATGTACATGATTACATGCATGTTTTCAAGTTTAGAACCTCAAATAAATTAAGTAGCTGAAATTGTTTATTTTTTTTGTTAAGATTTTCAAATGTACTGTTCATGCTTGTAAGAAATACATTTAACAATTTTTGTTTTCCGGTAATTTCTTATTTGTATTGTTTTACAAAACATAAACATGTACTGTCACATATTACCAGGATAAAAAAATAACTAAAACATCAGTGTTTAGACTTAAAAATACAAAACAACTCCATTAAAGTGGAAAAAAATTAGTTATCAACATAATTTCTTTGGGTTGCTACAAGTTAAATATTGTTTTAAAGTAGCTGACAGATATACCTTTAAATTAGGCATATTTTTTTAATTGATGTAATTATCAATATTTTCCCTGTTTTAAAAACATAATTTTCCCAGAGATGGATTGCAGCTGGAAGGGCATCCGCTGCATAAAAACGTGCTGGATAATTTGGCGGTTCATTCCGCTGTGGCGACCTCGTATTAATAAAGGGACTAAGCTTACAAGAAAATGAATGAATGAATGAATGAATGAATGAATGAATGAATGAATGAAAACTTAATATAATTATTATGGCAATTTAAAAGTTTTAATCTAATCAGCATTTCAGAATTTTTAAGTTAAAATTATGTATAAACTATGGTGGTAACAGAACTCTTGAGTTATTTTTTAGAGTGTATAACGATGGTTTGTTCTGTAGACAATCGAAAAAAACAAATATTGCTGAAGGGGGCTAATAATATTGACATTAAAATGTTTTTACAAAAATTAAGAACTGATTATATTCTAGCCGAAATAAAACAAAAAAGACTTTCTGCTGAAGAAAAAATATTATAGGAAATACTGTGAAAAATTCCTGAATCTGTTCAACATCATTTGGGAAACATTTGAAAAAGAAAATATATATTTTTTTAAAAATCACAGTAGGGCGAATCATATTGACTTCAACTGTAAATTAAGGAAACTTACTGTTAACCAGGTTATCATGTGTTTAACATTAGATTATAATGTTTCTTTGCAGTGTAAATTGCTAAGAGAGGTGTTCACGTTTCCATACCAAAGAAATAGAGACAAATGCAGCAAATAAAAGGCAGCGCACACTACGACAGTGATGCGCCGGCGAGTCTAATCACCAGTCCGAATCGTTTTAGCTTAACCTCGCCTGAGCAACTGCAAGTCACTTTCTGCAACGCTTAAAGCCAAGGGAAGCCAGCAAAACATCCCTCCGCCAAATCAGCCTCCAGCATCTCTGTGTGGAGTTTGCAGCATTGAGGTGCTGAGGTAATCCCTTTAGTCCACAGCCAATCCTATTACCGCACTGCTCGTGTGTCCAATGACTTCCTATACCTACATAATTCCCGCTGTACAAAAGAGGCTGCACAGAAATGGCCCGCCGGATCACGAGTCTGCCGCTGGAAAGTGCCATCGTTATGAAATATTGATTAACGATTTGACAGGAGTTTGTTGAGTGTTGGAATGAGTTTCCAAAAATATGTGACGATTCAAATGCAAAGTTTCATTGGCTGGGGAATGGATTTAAGCAGCCATACAGGGCAGGAAATGTGTGTGTGTGTGTACCTTGTATTCCTTACGTTGTGGAGACCAAACATCTCCAAAATTATAGCAATCCCAGTAAACTTTGACCTCATTGTGCCATTTTTCTGTTCCCCATGATGAAGTATGCAGATTGTTTCCTGTGAGGGTTGGGTTTAGGGGTAGGGTCATAGAATATACAGTCTTTACAGTATACAAATCATTACATCTATGGGAGGTCTCCATAAAGATAGCTGTACAAGTGTGTGTCTGTGTGTACAGGTTTATGTGGTTTACAGGGGCACAACGTTGTATAATGACATGGGTAAACTGTTAACACTTTCCTGTGGAATCTACAGTAACTTACTGTAAATCAATTACGTTTACAATATACATTACAGCACCATTTACCTCGCTGTATATGTGCTGTACTTACAGTGTTAAACTTATTTACTGTAAAATATACGGTGATTTTCACAGTGCCGCTTTAAAAATACGGTAACATACTGCTTAACTTTCCAGCAATAAAATTCAGTTCATATTACAGTTCAGTTCACCAGTAACTTACTGTAAATCAATTACAGATAAATACTGTATTTATATTTACAGCACCATTTACCTTGTGTGCATGTATTTACAGTATTGTATGTATTTACTGTAAAATATAGTCATTTTTACTATATTAGCTTTAAAATACAGTGACATACTGTATGAATGTCTAACAGTAAAATTCTGCTCATAATACAGTTCAGTTCAGCAGTAATAAATCATTTACAGCAAAATACTGTACTTACATTTACAGCACCATTTACCTTGTATGAATGTATTTACAGTATTGTATATCTTTACTGTGCTATAACAATACATATCAGTTTGCTAGTAACTTACTGTAAATCAATTACAGCAAAAATACTGTATTTACATCTAGATTTCTATATGAGTGATGTTGTATATATTCTTGTCACAATGCAGCTTCAAAATACAGTGACATACTGCATAAATGTCCAACAATAAAATTACAGTAAGTTTGCCAGTAATTTACTGTAAATCAATAACAAACAAAATACTTTATTTACATTTGCAGCACCATTTACCTTGTATATATGTATTTACAGTATTGTATATCTTTACTGTAAAATTTACAGTAATTTCATTCTTAATGTAGCTTTAAAAATACAGTAACATACTGCTTAACTTTCCAACAATAAAACTCTGTTTATTTTACAGTTCAGTTCACCAGTAACTTACTGTAAATCATTTACAGCAAAATACTTTATTTACATTTGCAGCGCCATTTACCTTGTATATATGTATTTACAGTATTGCATATATTTACTGTAAAATTTACAGTAATTTCATTCATAACGTAGCTTTAAAATACAGTAGCATACTGCGTAACTGTCCTACAGTTAAATACAGGTTATATTACAGGGGGTGCGGCACTTTCCCCCACAGTCCAAACACATGCGCTATAGGGGAATTGAGTAAACTAAATTGGCCTGTAGTGTATAAGTGTGTGTGTGTGTGTGTGTGTGCGCGTGTGTGTGTGTGTGTGTGTGTGTGTGTGTGTGTGTGTGTGTGTGTGTGTGTGTGTGTGTGTGTGTGTGTGTGCGTGTGTGTGTGTGTGTGAATGAGTGTATATGGGTGTTTCCCAGTGCTGGGTTGCAGCTGCAGGGGCATTCGCTGCGTAAAACATATGCTGGAATAGTTGGCGGTTCATTCTGCTGTGGCAACCCCTAATAAATAAAAGACTAAGCTAAAGGAAAATGAAAATTTGAACAAGCACATTATAAGTAACTGTAATAATTAAATGACCTGTAAATGAAAAGTAATCCCTCACCTTTTCTGCCGAGGAAAGTAATCTAATTGCAGTAACTTTTAAGTAATTACACCCAATTACACTTTTGCACAACATATGTACTTCAATGACAATAAACAAATACACATATTGGTCTGATGTAGCCTGAGATTTCTTTTTGGTCCAAATGTGAAACAGCTACCACCAAAAACGTAGGAGCATCTAATGAAAAAACCCACATTCATTTCCTCCCTACAGACTAAAATCTGCCGTTTTGCACTGCCCTGGCTGTGGGACTTTCTAAAGAGCCTCTCTACCCAATATCAATCAACACAATTACCAAATTGGTTTGTTTCAAAGATGGCCCCATTTAGGAGTGAAATGACATGCTGTTCCTATTCTGTCTGAAGTGCCACGAAGGAACACTCCACATTTGAATGACTGCAGTGCGATTGCTATTGCTCACATTTTATAATGTCCCCGAGAATAACCTAGAAATGAGGTAAAATTGCACCTCAGAAATGATCTCGCAGAGCCCTCAGCCCATCATTAGATCATTCGAGGGTATTCTTCAGTATTCATATAATTTAGGAAAACACCATCATAGTCATTGTGATTGTAGATTGAGTTCCTTATGGGGTGGCATTATGACAACCAGCATTCGTTTCTTCATTAGTTATTAATATTAAGCTCTTGGCTTTCCCTCTGCATTTATACAGGAAAATGAATTGGCAATGAACAAAAATAAAGGGGTGAATAAACAAGTACTGGTCTACTTGACATATTGAGGGTAATTACTGAGAATAGTAAAGTAGTTGCTGCCAAGGCTATTAACACATCTGTTTTATACCCAGAAATTGACAGTCCCTGTAACCAATCAAAATAGCGCTATATAAGAAATACTTTTGAAACTTTTTTCCGCCAAGTATCACCTCTGAAACAAATTGTAAAGACAATTAGACTAAAGAAATTATATTCCATCCATAATATAAAGATTTGCCGTTCTTGTCATGTGACTTGCAATGCAGCATCCTGAAAATTTACGATGTTTTCAACTGGGGACGCCTGGAATACTCCATTGCGTCGCTCTGCTTGCACCTTTATTATAAATAACAAACTTGCACATGGAAATGACATGATATGTGAACAGCTGCCATCATTCGCGATCTACAGCAGTTGATCTTCTTGCACGGATTCACCTAATTTGACAAATGGGTTGCCGGTCTCCTGAAGAGTTTAGCTCAAACCCTAACCAAACTCACCCGAACCAGCTAATCAAGCTCTTACTAGATATACTAGAAACTTCCAGGCAGGTGTGTTGAAGCAAGTTAGAGCTAAACTCAGCTGGACACCGGCCCGCCAGGACTGAATTTGGACACAATCAGAGACTTATCAGAGACTGATTTTACATCTTGTAAACAGTTCTGACATCCTGATTTCACAAAGAAACGTAAGTATTTTACATTTTGTTAGTTTAGTGGCTAACTCATATGAATTCGTAGATCAGTCAAACAAAAATGAAGGATTTTAGAAAGAAGATGTGGCACCAAACCCCACCTCTAAACCCAACCATCATTGGGTATAAGCAAATCATGCTAAATTGTGCAAATGAGATCATATGAATTTACACGAATTAGCCACTAAATTAAAAAGTTACATGAGATAGCATTGGTTCTGGTGATGTTGAAAGTAAATGAGAGAACTGTAAGGGTTCTTCTGCTTTTGGACTGTACCACATCTCCCAAATTGATAAATCTGTAAACTGAAAAACATATTCTGAATGGTTTGTCCCATAGACATTAACTGCGTCCCAAATGGCACACTATACACTATGCACTCATGCACTATGTAGTTACACACTCAACAGGATAGTATATGTATGTAGTGCCAAATGGCACACTAATGTTTTTTTACTAAGTGAAGTTTATGTATAAACAAATTTCGAGAGGATCACGTGCTTATGATTGCTAGCAGCTGAACCGCATTATCCAATTCACTACGATCCAATCAGATGACTCCTAAACTACTATAAATACTACTACAAATACCCTGGGGTTTATTCCATTGCTATCTTCGTTTTGAAGAGTCCCCCCTTCCTCCCCTACGCCTCCTTCTTAGATGGGTGACACGGTGGCCCAGTGCCTAGCACTGTCGCCTCACAGCAAGAATGTCTCTGGTTCCTGGCTTTACCAAAACTAGCAGACATTTCTGTGCGGAGTTTTGCACTTCTCCCCGTGCTCACGTGGGTTTCTTCCGGGTTCCCCGGTTTCCTCCCACCGCCTAAAAACATGCAATTAAGTCAATTGAACAATCCAAATTGTCAACATAGACACGCTCCTAGTTAGTAATTAGTTTCAAGAGCATTCACTTGCTACAGCAGGGGAGTTCTCGAGATCTACCTTAGCTCAAACTCCCCTCCCGCTTTGCAACGGGAGGGAGCCATGGGCTCGAGGATCTCATGAGCTCAGGGCTCTCTCCCGGGACAGCATGCCAAACAAGCTTTATAATTAATCATCAGCTAAGTGTGAACTCTTGAAGCGGAAATTCAAACTGTTTCCCTGATGATATTTGATGGCTGCCAAATCAGTGAAATAAACGACCGAATTATCTAATAATACCTGCCGTGAGTAGAACCGCATTCACCATCGGGAGGCGCTATAATCACTCTCGTAGGAGAATTTTGCTTTCACCATCCAAAATAAATAAAGTTATTCAACATGTGCACCTGATAGCTCCGCCCCTTCCGCTACGTGAGCAAACCTGCGGTCGTTGAGTGCGTGAAGTGTCCATCATTACACACTTCATTTTAGCGGCTGAATGAGTGCATCATCCGGGTAATTAAAGTGCACTTATTATTTTTTACACTATTTATACTACAAAATGGAGTAGAATAGTGCATAAACGGGACGCAGCTATTGATCAAAAGCTGTAATAGTCTCAAACTCACTCTAAAAATGCACCAAAAACTGAATTCCTTCACATTATCCTCCAGAGGACAGCAATCTTGGTGAGAGGATAGGGAGAGCAGCTGGTCCCTGGGGATGGAGAGAAACCCTCGATCTTCTGTCACACAAAAAATCAGTCAGCCAAGACAGAGGAGGAACTCAACAGAGCCTCTTTACTGACACAAAGTGCCTTGCACTCAGGGGAGGAGGGGGAACAGAAGGAATACACACAGGTGAAGCAGTGGTGAATGAAACAAAATGGTCTGTGTGATTAAGCTTGGAGAACAACAAGGAGATCTATGCAGAGAGAATTAGTGTGGGGAACAATAACAGGATCAACACAGTAATAAACAGGCAAGCATGTGTATGTACTCTACGGTGGCCGAGAGAGCTTAACGTGCTGCAATTTAAGGGTGCTTTTTACACTTGGTTTGAATGCCTGGTCCAAACCCAAGTTCGATAGTCCCCCTTAGGCTGGTTTGTGTTCACATGGTCTTTTTTTCTTCTGAACACTGGTACGCTTGCATCATCAAGCTGCTGTTTTGTGTACAGCTGTTGCTAGGTGACGGCCATGAAAACAAAGCGGCAAAAGGAAAACGGACACATATCACGGTCATTCTGCTTTTACTAAACCTTTGGGTTTTGTAACTGAAACCAAAATACAGAGAGGCAGTTGCATCTAACTGCCGCGAAAAAAAAAAAAAAAGTTTAGAACTTTACACAAAGTCTCAACCCAGGCTCATTGTGGAAACGTAGTCCCGCGGATGTTTCTGGAGACCGCGGAATACGTCCCGGCGGGTACGTACGGCTGCAGTTTTTGTTTTCGCGAATCCGCGCTGTTCTTGCGTGAACCAGCCGGAGGCCGCCGTCCGACTGACCGGATGATTGACTGCGCGACCGGCCAATCGGTCGACTCGCCCTCCTCCTTCCCCGAACCCGACCAATTATACCGATCGACCCGCCCGCCCGCTCGCTTCCCTAAACCCGAGCAACAGTTCACAAAAGCCGTCCGAAAAAATAAAAGCCCTGTTTTTTTTTATTCCACCGCGTTTTCGGATTTCGCCGCGTTCTCGCCCTGTCACGAAACTCGTTGACATAATTTTTGGGATTCTGTTTTCGTCTTATCTGATTGCTTGAGCTGCCCTTCCCCGTACTCGAAACCGGTCGTCGCAGTCGACCCCTCTCCGCATCTCAAGCCTGCCGACGTTACAAGCTGAGCTGAGTGGACAAACGGGTTGCAGCGAGGAAGCCCTCCACAAGGAGGTAAGGCAAGCGCGAAAGGGAACAGCGTCACACCGCCCCGCAGCGTTTGCTTGAAAAAAATAAAGCGGCCGTATGTACCCCCCGGAACGTATTCCACTGTCTCCAGAAACGTCCGCTGGACTACGTTTTCAGAATGAGCTTGGGTTGCAACGTCTGCAGAAGTCATTTTAGGAAGAGACAAGCAGACATTATCACTGCCAGTCCCGCTTGTTGCCAAGACAGGTGATACACAGACATACACACAGGAATGAACGTTACGAAAACTAATGTTTGTTTTACAGTTGGCGTTTCACTTCTATTATTTGGTACTATTGCATTCATATCAGAAGGGAACCATACCAAAGTTTGCACGAACTGTACCCAGAACGTTCACACTAGCTAAGCGTACCATTCTCTGACCCTAAAAGAACCCGGGTGTGGACCAAAAGCGCTAATGTGAAAGCACCCTAACAAAACACCAGCACATTAAGAAAAGACCCTCATTGGTTTGACAGCATGCGTTTTGCAAATCTTCACAATTTATATATATATATATAAATAAATAAATATATATATATATATAATTTTTTTACAATCTGTTGTCATAAAAGCTTTATTTGTTCTGGCTTTAGGCAGAGCAAGTTATCTAATATATTTGTTCATTATCAGTACGCCAACATGAACGTTCATCTCCACTTTAAAAGCTGTCCTGTAAAACACGGCTTTAGATGTCGCAGCACTGTTGAACACAGCAGATCGAAGTGTATTTTGATAAACTTACGCAGAGCAAGGCAGCTTTTATGGAGCGTGGTCAATCCGAGCGTCTTGCTTCAAGTGTAATGCTGGGCTTAATGGCTGTGTTGTGCATTAATGCTTCACTCAAGAATCTATTCATTAATTTGGCTCCTGTTCATCAGCCTTAATTATAGCCATTAAATGAATCAGATGAGCTGCCACAGTCAAGGTCACCGAGGGTTGTATGGCGAATGCTTAAGTGTATTCCAAAAGCAAATGCTTAGTTTTGTATTGGCTTTCTAAAAGCTAATGGCTAAATTTGTTAATCAAGGCGAGCATGTATGAGTAATAAATTGCAAAGGGCACTTTAGGCACTCCAGATTTAATGCAGAAATAATCATTATTATCTTCAAGCATGACTAAAAGCAAATTAAAACACTAATAAGAATCATCTGAATGTATGCATTGCCATATCTTAAAATGATTGTTAATTTTTTTTTTTTAATAATCAAATGATTGTGGTGACACAGTGGCTCACTGGTCGTCTCACAACAAGAAGGTTGCTGATTTGAGTCCCAGCTGGGTCAGTTGGCATTTCTGTGTGGAGTTTGCCCTACAGGTGAATTGAATATACTAAATGGGCCGGAGTGTATGTGTGTGAATGAGAGTGTATGGGTGTTTCCCAGTACTCGGTTGCAGCTGGAAGGGCATCCGTTGTGGAAAACATATGCTGGATAAGTTGGCGGTTCATTCAGCTGTGGCGATCCCTAATGAATAAAGGGACTAAGCCGAAGGAAAATGGATGAATGAATTCTTAACTGGGTGAGTAAATATTTTAGTTTCCTAAACAGTGTATTTGTTGTGAATAACTCCCATTGTAATGTTGAGTTCACATCAGTAACTGAGCACAGTAACTTGCTATAGCTCAGTTAAGGGCTGTTTTTTCCCCACGCAAATTTTGAACTTGTATGGAAGATGAAAGTGAGGCAAATCATATGCATTCGCAGAAGACATCTGTGTTATCTTTACCAAAAACACCTTTTATACAAAGTGTTATGTACATTTCAGTATTTCATTCCATCGCTTTTATACAAAACACACTGATCAAGCTTTGGCCAAAATTTTAAATCAGTCAAAAAAATCTCTACTGATGTGTTCAGTGGTTACTTGATCTGTTGTACACTATTTGACAAAAGTCTCGTTGTGGATCTCAGCTGTAAGAGCAACAAATAATAACCTGACTTCTAGTTGATCATTTGGAAAAGTGGCAGAAGGTGGATTTTTCTGATGAATGATCTGTTGATCTGCATCCCAATCATCACCAATACTGCAGAAGACCTACTGGAACCCACATTGAGCCAAGATTCTCACAGAAATCAGTCAAGTTTGGTGAAGGAGAAATCATGGTTTGCGGTCTACATTCAGTATTGGGGCGTGTGTGAGATCTGCAGAGTGCAGAGTGTGAGCGCTCCTGCTCATACTTCAGCCTCCACATCAAAGCTCCTGAAAGCAAGGAAGGTGCTCCAGTATTGGCCAGCCCAGTCACCAGACATGAACATTATTGAGCATTGAGATAGCATGGAAGACGAATCCAAAGAATCTTGATGAACTCTGGGAGTCCTGCAGGAACGCTTTCTTTGCCATTCCAGATGACTTTATTAATCAGTGATTTGAGTCATGTCAGAGATGTATGGATGCAGTCCTCCAAGCTCATGATGGAGTCAGACACAATATTCATTCTGTCTCCACTGCAGCAGGACTTTATATTCTATACTGGACATTATTTCTGTTCAATGACAAGACTTTTGCTTAAGCAAAGTCAGACCTTGCTGTCATAATGAAATCATTCAAAATCAAGGCATGATCATGTTTTATTTAGGTAAAATAAACATACTTTGATACTTTAAAGGGCCATGAAACCCCCTCGTTTCAGCAGGGTGTTTTCACACCTCTACTTTGGAAAAAGTCAGAAAAGTGGGCGTGTCCAGCTCTGTTTAGGGGGGAGTGTCGGAGGAACTAAAGTGGGATGGTGTGGGAGTGTCTATTTGTGCACGCGCGAGTTTCAGAGTCAAAATACACACCCACACAGACAGGAGAAAGTGATGGTGTTTAACCTACATGGACATCTGTAGTCGAATTATTTGCCAAATTATTAAATGTTGGACTTTAACTGCAGTTTGGCTCTTTCATTCAGGGAATTCATTCATGCCTCTTGCGACAAACGAGATATTTGATTCGAGGATCTGCTCTAAGCGTGTATTTTTCATGCAATGTTTGATACCGCACGGCGAATGAGAGAAAAAAAAACTCTGCATTTCCCGTAAACTTAGATGCACACGGCAGGTAGTGTCAGAAAGCCGCGCGTGTTATTCCGGTCACAAAATGTGGTGCTAACATTTCTGCACTCAGTGCAATAGTTAACTTAATTCGATACGAACAAACTGAATAAACAAAGAGCGCTGGTCGCTCACTTACCAAATCTGTAGAGACAGGACAATCACCAGCAACTAGAGCCGCGTCTTTATGGAGAGAATACTACAAGCAAATCCAGATTTCAGCGTTTGCAGATGAGAACAGCTCTCAGGTAAATAATAATCCTCCTTAGACACGTAAGTTATTGTTGTTGAGCGTCGCGTACACTGTTAATCCACACATGATCCAGATAAGCTCTCACAGAGAGAAAATGAAAACGAAACTTAACGGCAGCAAACTATAAAAGCAACACTTCACGCTTGTTTTGCCAACACAACGTGGCGTCTTTGTGGTGTAAGCACGGTGACACAAATGAATATTAATGAAGTTGCACAATAGAGCGCGCAGATTGGTTTGAACCAAGCCTTACTCATGCATTAATGTATCACACTGTAAGACGTAATAAGACACACCCTGGCACAGATGCCCAGTCTGCACGCTGGAATACACGCTATTATCTCATGGTCGTGACGCAGCTTCAAAAATTCGTTTCAAACAGGAAGTACGAATTTGCTTGAAATAACACAAAAACAACCAATTTACACTTTTTAGTGAAATATAGGTGTCCTAATAGGGTTTTTAGCAGTGTGGGACACATATACGACTGTCAACAGCTCAAAAAATGTGTTTTGGTGTTTCGTGACCCTTTAACAAAATCAGCTTGGGAGCAAATAGGACCGCAGAGGGAACAGACTTTCTTTGACGGAGTCTTTGCCCAGTCCCATCAAAGTCTATATGTGTTGGAATCTCCTCTGCTGAGTCCCAGAGAAAGACAGATGCTCTCTCCACCTGGGGGCGGTGGAATTATTGGACATTAAAGCGTCTCGGTCTGATGAAGCAGGGATGTTGCTTGTTGCAGCGGCCCCATATGCCAGCCTGCGCCGTGGATAAATCTGAAGTCAGCTATCAACGGTTATGCCATGCACAGATAATTAGCTGATAATTCTTCCGGGACATCTGCGACCAGATGGACCATATATTAGCCTGAGTTAAACCAACGGCTTACCTGAGGAAAAATTGTGTGACCCAAAAGCACATGTGCAGAGTGGGATGTTTCTGCAGTCGCTGCCTACCATTAAAATTCATTCAGGGTTATAACCTTGCTTGCTGTACCAGAGGGTGGCGTGCACATATTGGTTGAAAGATATAAACAAAACAGCCTCTATAGCCTTTATAGAATACACTGACATACAGTACACAATCATCTATTCTTTGTCTACAGTACTGTGTTAAATCATTGCATTTTCTATTTTAATACATACAGTTGAAGTCAAATTGATGAGCCCCAAATTCTGTTTAACAGAAAGAAGATTTTTCAGCACATTTCTAAACATGATAGTTTTAATTACTCCTTTCTAATAACTGATTTCTTTTCTCTTTGCCATGATGACAGCACATAATATTGGACTAGATAATATTAGGGGGGGCATGGGGGGTGGGGGTTGCGCGAAGTGAAGAAAAGCGGGGGGGAAAGGTGCATCCGAAAGGTTATCAAAATGGTTGCGTGTTGGGTTCGGTGCGCATGGGGACTGAACCAATAAGCTAGCCGGATTATACCAAAAAGCTGACAAGCGGGGGGGGGGGGGGGGGGGGGGTGGTGGTGGGGGGCGGTTTGGAATTCCTGGAGATTTTCCGGAGACAAAACAATACGGGAGATGGGTCTGAAATACGGGACACTCCCGGAAAAGTGTTGGCAGGTATGACTATTGAACTGTGAAGAGACTTTCAACCAGCACAACAAAAAATGTTTCTGAAGACAATCACCTACTGCACCTTTAAGGGTCTGGAGGTTTTTAAAGACACCAATAACAATAACAATAAATAACCCATGCTTATTCTGAAAACAAACCCCTATATACATTTCTGGAGAGTACCAAATATGTCCCAGGAGATACCTTTTTTTTTGCAGTTTTTGTTTTCCTGAATCCACCAGAGGCCGCTGTGTAGGCTTTCTCAGATCTCAAATTTCTCACTCGAGTGCCATTCTCACCTGCTGTTCTCATGTAAATCCACCAGAGGCCACTGTTGACTGACTGATCGATCCACCCACGCACCCCCATCCCTATACTCAACCGATATAATTTTAAAAGGCACCAATTGACTCACCCACCCCCTTCCCTAATTTTTTAAAAAAGCAATTCAGAAAAAGAAAAGCCCTCACAGCAGCCTGATTTTACCACGTTTTTAGATTTCACCACATTCTCACCCTGCTATTTACTTGTTTATTGTATTTCTTGGCTTTCGTTTTTGTCTTTTGTGAAAATGTGGTAAAAATCAGACGAGGGCTTTTCTTTTTCCGGATTGCTTTTTAAATGCAGTCGGTTGGGTTTAGGGAAGTGGGTGGTCGCTGGTCAATCTGTGTTTTTGAAAACACTATCGGGTTTAATGAAGGCGGTGGGTGGGGCTACCGGATTGTCAGTCAGTCATTCAACAGCGCTTCTCTAGTGAATTTACATGAAAACAGCAGGTGTAAATGGCACTCACAAAAAAAAATTTGAGATCTGAAAAAGCAAACACAGCGGCCTCTGGTGGATTCACAAAAACTGCAAAAAAAATGCAGCTCCTGGTACGCATTTCTCGTTCTCCAGAAATGTATACAGGGGTACGTAACGTCAGAATGAGCCTGAATCACATCTGAATCACATCTGAATTCTCTATTAGATTGTTTTTCCTTTCAGTCCTTTCAGCAGAGCCAATTTTTCATTAGAGGTGTAATTAACAATTATGTTAAGCCTGATCCCTCTCCGTGCTCAACATATTGACTCAGCATGCACTCTTAATTAAATGCGTCAATGTTAAAGCAATTATAACTTAATTTAAGAGCAAACATTTGAGATTTCATTTATCATTTTGATCATTATTTATATTTTACACTCATTGTCATACCACATCATTACTATTTCCCCAATTCCTATTGATAAAGGTAGATTTCATTTCATTGCAGCTATTTATTCATTCATTCATTCATTTATTCATTTTCTTTTGTCTTAGTGCCTTATTTACCACAGCGGAATGAACCGCAAACTATTCCAGCTTATGTTTTGCACAGCAGATGCCCTTCCAGCAGCAACTCAGTACTGGGAAACATACACACTCATTCACACACATACACTGTGGCCAATTTAGTTTATCCAATTCACCTATAGTGCATGTGTTTGGACTGAAGGGGAAACGGGAGCACCCGGGGAAAACCCACGCCATTACGGGCAGAACATGGAAACTCTACACAGAAATGCCAACTGACCCAGCCGGGACTTGAACCAGCGACCTGACTTCTTGCTTGTCTCAGCTCAAACTGTTTTTAAATCCCCTTTAAATATTGACTATATACACACATACAGACAGAAAGAAAGTATATCAGTAATTATTTCACTTCTTTTTGTAATATTCAATTACAGCTTATGTAAAACGAGCACTGATAGAGAGCTCAATATACTCAAGGATGCCCAAGGTGATGAGATAGGTCACGATTTTTAATTAAAAAGAGGTAGGATTTGTCCATTTGCTTCAATATTTACCATCTCTACAAGAATAGGCTGAGAACATGTGTGTGTGTGCAGGAGCGCTTGCAGGATTTTATTCGAAGGTATGCACAAATCCAGCACCGCCCCCTTCTGCCAATCAAATCAAGAAACACTGATGTTTACTGTCAAAGGCAACATTAAGGATATTCGTTATGACATTCATCTATTCGCTTCCTTTTTTAAATTAATATGTTTTCTTTGAAATTGAAATGTAATAAAGCACATCGGCACAAAGGAAAATCAGGTGCTCAAGACGTAATCTGTAAAATGATGACGTATTAAAAAATGCTAATATATGACAGAAGATTGTGATACAATACGATTAGAGAAGCATTAATTAAATCCTTATGCCTAGTTCAGACTGCGTGATTTTAGTCCCGATTTTGGCTCGCCGACAGGTTTTGAGAAATCACAGACAAATGCCTGAAATCACAGGCAAATCGCTGCTCGTGCACGTGAGTGACAATCACACAGTATGAACTATCAAAGACGCGATCTGAGAGAATCGCCGATGAGTCGCCGATGCCTGCGAGATATTTGGCGTCCTAAATATTTGGAGCTGTCGGCGATTCAAATCATGCCGTGTGAATTGAGTTCTGACTGAAAATAACATCAGCGATCGCCTACAGCCAATGAGAGAGCGGCATTCACTTGTGTGTGTGTGTGTGTATACACCTGCTGCAGGCCAGCGGGAGGCTGGGGGAGAAGTTAAAAGCGCTCTTTTCGGTTTATTTGGACCCACGAGATGGAGGAAAAACTAGTGGAGGATTGACTAAGGAGCAACCGTGTCTGTTTGACGTTTCATACAGAAAGAAATTAGTTTATTATCAACGTGGAGGAGAAATGGCTAATTCCCTTTAAACCCAGGTGAGCAAATATGTACATGTTCTACCCCATTAAAGGCTTCTTTCTCATTATGTAGTTAATAACAAAAGATATACCACGTGTTTTTGGCTGTGAGATGTAGTTTGGATGAAGTTGTCGGCGATTCTTCCTATGGTAAAGTCATGCAATGTGAAAGTCCCTGTCGCCGATACATCTTGCAGTGTAAACAAAGCAGCGACGAAACGCTAGCCCAGATAGACAAGCAGTGTGAAAACATCTGTGACACGACTACTTTGAAAATCACGCAGTCTGAACTCGGCATAACTTTCCACTGACCGAAAATCATCCTCCTGCACAGTTGAGTATAGTGGACGGGCTCAAACAAAAATATAGCCTATTTTTCTTGGAAAAAATATCTTTTTAAAACGAATTTCGTATATAGTTTTTCTCTTTGTTTAATTATTTTTCTTGGTCAGTTATCTTCTGCATACAATAGAAGAACGAATAGCATTTGTTTTTTTTTGAATAACCTTTATTTATTCTCATTCTTTCTTGCTTTGTCAATATTTCGTCATGTATACTGTTTAATAATTATGTTATAAATAAACAAATAAAAAAGCACAGTGCATACAGCCATACGGAGAGAGAGAAAGAGAGAGAGAGAGAGAGAGAGAGAGAGAGAGAGAGAGAAATAAAATGCATAAAAAAACCCTCAGACCTGGAGTGCAGGGCAGAAGGTTGAGCTGTACAAGCGAATGTTCTCCAGGTCATGATTGTTTCATCTGCTGTTGCGAAGTGCAGAGGTCTGAGGGTCAAGTATTGTATAGCAACACCTGTATCTTCAGGTTTGTTCAACTATCTGCAGGTCTCTGAATACAAAAATCCTCAGATTTGCACACACTCACCAATTTTTGCTGCTTGTTCAAGCAGCTTATTTAAATTGAGCTGACACGTCAAGATGTTTAAGATTCTTTTGAGACAGCTTCAAACCCACTTAAAAGATTTAAAGAGCCCCTATTATGGGTTTTGAAAATGAGCTTCCATGCACTTTTTTGTGCACTGAGTGCTAGAATTTTCCTTCAGTCCTTCAATTGGACTATATTAGTGTACTAATGTAGGGAATGGACACAGATCTATTATATTTTGTTCATTTTTGAGTGAGATGCTAATGGTCTAATCCAGGGGTCACTAATCTCGGTCCTGGAGGGCCGGTGTCCCTGCGGTTTAGGTCCAATTTGCTTCAACACACCTGCCTGGATGTTTCCAGTATGCATAGTAAGACCTTGATTAGCTTGTTCAGGTGTGTTTGATTAGGGTTGGAGCTAAGATCTGCCGGACACCGCTCCTCCAGAAACAAGTTTTGGTGACCCCCTGGTCTAATCCAATAAAATAATTGATGCTAAACTAAAAGTAATCTTGCTAGACCCAGAGTTTGGCTGAAGAAAGAAAGAAAGAAAGAAAGAAAGAAAGAAAGAAAGAAAGAAAGAAAGAAAGAAAGAAAGAAAGAAAGAAAGAAAGAAAGAAAGAAAGAAAGAAAGAAAGAAAGAGAAAGAAATGTGTGAGTGGGTTTATTTTCTGCACTGTGTTGCATGCGGAATTGTTGCAAACAATTTATTTGTGTTGAATTTAAGCAAACAAGTTTAGTTTAATAATGTTCATCTTAATTTGTTTGTTTAAATTCAACACAAATAAACTTTGAAGCTAAAAAATTTACCTTAAAAAAATTGATTAAATCCAAGAAATCATCTCTGAATAATTTTTTTCAGTGTGTCTGATGAATGAATATAGTCTGGATACCCATTCATTTCCTATGGCGGTCACTTTTGACCCGGAACACCACAGGTGTAACAAGGTTGATTAAAACACTCAAAATTCAATGAAAGAGGTGATCATCATTTTATTTGTCCAAGTGCAAGTATCATAAGGCCTTGAGGCAATCAGATGTAAAACACAATATTTATGAGTGTTTTAAGTTGTAAATCGGTCAGATTTGTGCCGAACACTACAGGAAGGATAACACATTAACTATTTAGCACCTGTAAAGTATGATCTTAACACAGAAAGCATTAAACATTTAAATATTTTCCAGTTGGCTATAGATATTAATTGCTAGTCATTTAAACAACTTTACCAAAGCCTCTCCACTTGACGGTTGCGTACAGTAAACAGTTTGTTTACACTTTGGTTTTACCTTAGTTTGTAGTTGTAATTGAATTCACATCCAACATTAGCGGTTAGAGAACTGACAACACAATCTCACGGCCATTCGTAGCTTTTTGAGTTAGTGGCGTATGAATTGGTACGATCTATTTTGTACAATTTTGTATGATTTGCTCATCCCCCAATGACGGTTGGGTTTAGGGGTGGGGTTGGGTGCCACGCCTCCTTTTTAAAATCGTACAATTTTGTACGACTGAACTCGTACGAATTAGCCACTAAACTGCCAAAATGTGAAATACTCAATAGTATCTGGATGCGGCCTTTATGATGCAGGCTGAGATTGCATTACTCAGCGATGCAATGTCAGACACAATGCACTCAAATGGAGCGAGTGACATCACTGTGACGGGTAGGGTTAGGGGTGGGGTTATATCCCATTAAAAAGCATTGAATGCAACTCAGATTGCACTGCACCAGGTCTGCAGCCAGACCCCTTTAAAAATACTTACGTTTTCTCGTGAGATCAGGCTGGAACTGATGGTACTACACTTCCAATTTCTACCTGAAATAGTACCAGAACAGTGGGCTATGTGATTTGGGACACAGCAGTCGTGTTTTTAAAGCTTCCAAACCTAATTTAGCTGTCAATGGACAACCCAGATATGAATTGGAAGCTCTTCTGCAAACTGTTTTTGTACGGTTCTGTTGTGTATCGTTGTCTTTTTGCACTGTCTGATGTTCATTGCTTCTACTTTTCTTACTTGAGAGTATAAAGAGCACTTACAATGCCAACTCGAGTTATTGATATTTCTCTTTTCAAAGAGCATTTATTGATTGCATAGTGTGTTATTTATGTCATGTGTCTGAGGGCTGTTCGACAGGATGAGCAGAAGAGGAATTTTTTAAGGAGATGAAGGGCACTTATGGCCTCAACTCAAGTTGATTGGTTTTGATTTTACACTACATTTTGGATTTTTTGAAACACAATATCCAATAATAACAGAGACACAAATAATAAATGTTTTCATTGTCACATTTAATAAAGAATTTGTGAAAATATAAATCATTTCATCAAAGTGTTCTGTATTGACGTATGAATGTTGTCAACAAATGTCAGAATATGAATGGAAAATGCCATTTATCTGAGAAAATGCACTTTGAAATGCTTGAAATGTCCTTGAATGTGCCTTTGGAAAAGCATAAAGCATTGGCAATTGACAAGCAGCTGCTCACTGAAGTTATTTGCAGTTCCACAAGGAATTTGCCTTTGCAGAAATGCAGTTTAATCATTCCGGTTGAGATCTCTGCAGATTTAGAATACCTATTTTCCAGACGCCATTATGAATGTCCAGTGTTTTCTTAGATTTTCAGAGAGTTCTACATTTCTGAAATAATAAAACATGTAATACTAGATTTTGCTTTAACACTATAACTGCCTGGATGTACGACCCAAAATCAGAAAAAGTTGGGACAGTATGAAAAGTAGAGATTTCTAAATTTACTTTCACTTGTATTTCATTGCAAGAAGGTTGCTGCCGGGTCAGTTGGCGTTTCTTTGTGGAGTTTGCATGTTCTCCCTGCGTTCACGTGGGTTTCCTCTGGGTGCTCTGGTTTCCCCCACAGTCCAAAGACATGTGGCAGAGGTGAATTGGGTGAGCTAAATTGTCCGTAGTGTATGAGTGTGAATGTGTGTGTGGGTGGTAGCTGGAAGGGTATCCACTGCATAAAGCATGTGCTGGATAAGTTGACGGTTCATTCTGCTGTGGCAACCCCACATTAATAAAGGGACCAAGCCGAAAAGAAAATGAATGAATGATTGATGTATTTTATCGCAGACAACACAACAAACATTATTTAATGTGTTCCTCATGCTTTTTATTGTTTGTTTTTTTTTCCAAATAAACACATATTCCAATTTTAGTTTTTAAACTTTACCCCAATTTTAGCTTTACTGTTTTAAAATGCTTTAAAGCAGTAATGCATTTACCACTTCATAATGTTGCTATTCATTTTCACAACAGTGAAAAGGTAAGACACTAAATGATGAAGTGTTTCAGGTGTCATTTTGTCCCATTCTTCTTGTAAACAAGTCTTAAAGTGGGCAACAGTACGCGGTCTTCTGTGTAGTATTTTGCGCTTACAAATGTGCCACAGATTCTCTATTGGAGACAGGTTGGGACTGCAGACAGACCAATCAAGTACCTTTATCCTCTTCCTCTGCAGCCAGGACTGCAGTGTAAAGTGTGCAGAATGTGGTTTTGTGTTGTCTTGTTGAAATATCCATGCGAGTCCTAAGAAAAGAAGGCAGCATATTGAGCTCCAAAATCTTTGTGCACTTTTTAGCATTAATGGTGCATCACAGAAGTGCAAGTTACCTTTGCCAAGGGTACTGACACAACCTCATACCATGACAGACCCTGGATTTTGAACTTGTTGCTGAAAACCGTGTAGATGATCCGTTTCCTCTTTGTGTGGAGCACATGGTGTTGTGCATTCAAAGATGCTCTTCTGCAGACCTCGGTTGTGTCGAGTGGTTATTTGAGTTACTGTTGCCTTTCTATCAGCTGGAACCAGTCTGGACATTCTCCTCTGACCTCTGGCATCAACAAGGCATTTGCCTCCACAGAACCGCTGCTCACTGGATATTTCCTCTTTTTCAGACCATTCTCTGTAAACACTAGAGATAGTTGTGCGTGAAAATCCCAGTTGATCAGAAATACTCAGACCAGCCCGTCTGGTACCAACAACTATGCCACGTTCAAAGTCACTTAAATCCCCTTTCTGCCTCATTCTGATGCTCAGTGTGAACTGCAGCAGATCATCTTGACCATGTCTACATGCCTAAATGCATTGAGTTGCTGCCACGTGATTGGCAGATTAGAAATTTGCGTTAACAGGCAGTTGGACAGGTGTACCTAATAAAGTGGCCGGTGAGTGCATATCACAATATCAGTCTTTTCCAATATCGTTCAGCCCTAATATCTGATCATTTTGGAGGTTCTGCTCAGACATCTGGACACATGAATGTCCTGAACTGATGGTAGCTCTATACACCAATGATATCTTGTGCAATATTGATAACACGTTCCAGAGCAATCTGTTCCTCTCTTGTACAACTACCACACCAGGATGAAATGTAATATGTCAGTACACCCTCCGCTGCACATCGATAAGAGTTCACAGGTAGTTTCTGAGGCAATCTGGCTTTCTTTAATCTTCTCAGAAAATTAAGACGTTGTGCTTTTATCCAGTCCCAGCGGCGGTGTGTGTATAGCCCAAGCCAAATCCTCTGTAATGTTCAACCACAAGAACTTAAAACTGAACTGAGAGTGAATGGTACAACAGGTAATGTAACTTAAAGGAATAGTTCAACCAAAAATCATCATTTCCTCACCCTTCAGAATATTTGTGGAGGTTTAGCCTTTTAGACCTTGATCCAAATTGTGCCGTTTTGGTGACTGTCGCTTTAAATTTAAATGAGAGTGGGCTCTTTTCAGAAGAGGGCGGAGCTACTAACACCTAGGTGTCACCATAGAATTCAAACTCTAATGGCAGACGGCTGCTTCTCACTCAGAGCTGTTTATGCTAATGAGGAAGAGATGTTCACTAGTGGGCGGGGCTTTCCTCCTCTACTGATTGGTAGAAAGAGAGGATGTCAATCAAAGTGTTTCTGCAGACTGTTTTTATCAAGTGTGATTATAAAAAGATCGAATTAATACATTTTTACCGTTAGAGGCTGGCTATATTCACACCCTGTTACCCCACAACTGTGTTTAAACCCCTTTTAAAAGTGAGTTTGGCATTATAGGTCTCCTTTAAATCTGATGCGAAGAAATCTGCACAGAAAAACATTCAATTTCGTGTTTTGTGCGCCTTGCGTAGACCTTCTGCTCTAGAGAGAAAAGCTTTTTATTGTGGAGGACGATGTCAGCGGAATAAAGTTAAGCCAGCCTGTAAAGGATGACAGCTTTTCAAAAGAGCCTTGGGATGATGTAGATGCCAAACTGTTTTAAAGCAGCATCTTGACTCCTGATTGTCTATACTGAATAAAAAGTGCTTCTTCAGTCATTTCTCTGTCACTTGTCATTAATAATGTATTGGAAAGGTTGGGTGAGCCCGATATTTGTGGAAGTGCAGAAAACAAATAACTGAGATTCCTCTTTTATGAGATAAACCACATAGTCCAGGAACACACATATAATAATAGTTTCTAATTCATGCATACATTCATTTTCACCACAGCGGAATGAACCGGCAACTTATCCAGCACGTTTTTTATGCAGCAGATGCCCTTCCAGCCTCAACCCATCTCTGAGAAACATCCACACACACTCATTCACATTCATACACTATACGGACAATTTATTCATTCATTCATTCATTCATTTTTTTTCTTGTCGGCTTAGTCCCTTAGTTATTAATCCGGGGTCGCCACAGCGGAAGGAACCGCCAACTTATCCAGCAAGTTTTTACGCAGCGGATGCCCTTCCAGCCGCAACCCATCTCTGGGAAACATCCACACACACATTCACTCACACACACACACTCTACGATCAATTCAGCCTACCCAATTCACCTGTACCGCATGTCTTTGGACTGTGGGGGAAACCGGAGGAAACCCATGCGAACCCAGGGAGAACATGCAAACTCCACACAGAAACACCAACTGAGCCGAGGTTCGAACCAGCGACCCAGCGACCTTCTTGCTGTGAGGCGACAGCACTACCTACTGCACCACTGCCTCGCCCATGGACAATTTAGCCTACCCAATTCACCTATAGCGCATGTCTTTGGAGGGGGAAACCAGAGCACCCAGAGGAAACCAACGCGAACGCAGGGAGAACATGCAAACTTCACTCAGAAACGCCAACTGACCCAGCCGAGGCTCGAACCTGTGACCTTCTTGCTGTGAGGCGACAGCACTATAGTTTGTAATATGCATAGCAAATAATATTATATAAAGTGTGCAGATAAGCCCTTACATTACACTTTAAAGGGCACCTGTGATGAAAATCATCTTTTGTAAGCTGTTTGGACAGAATTGTGTGTAGGTATAGTGTGTGCACAGTCATCGTGGAGTAATACAAACCTAACAAGTCTTATTTTTCCTAATTTCCTGACATTAAATTAGGATCCAAATCCCAGTGATTTTGAGGCCCACTGCAACGTGACGTAGGAGAGCAGTTTTCCCCGCCCACCGAATTGATTGACAGGCCTCATGTTCTATAATAACATGCACTCTAAAACACGCTGGGTTGGTTTTTTAGCCCAATGCTGGGTTGAGACTGCTAGGTAACAAAGTTAGGTTGACTTAATCCAATTTGGGTTGAAAATTGATCTTGATCTATACCCCAGCAGTGATGGGTTGGGAACGTGGACGTGAAAAAGAGCATGCACGTCCCGTCCACTTCCAGGGACATCAGCGTGAGAAACCGCCATTTTCTTTGCGCAGTCTTCAGAGGGAAGCGAGTGAAATTCTGTCTGAGACGTAAGTTATTCAGTGTGTATTTAACATTTCTCATAAGAATAACACATTTAGTTTACTGTATAATATATTTATACACACTTTTTAAAATCTTACGATTAAGCAACAGCCGTGCTTCGACTCACAGCCGACCTGGAAGTTGATGAAAATCATCTTCTGTAAGCTGTTTGGACAGAATTGTGTGTAGGTATAGTGTGTGCACAGTCATAGTGGAGTAATACAAACCTAACAAGTCTTATTTTTCCTAATTTCCTGATGTTAAAATAGGATCCAAATCCCAGTGGTTTTGAGGCCCACGTGATATAGGAGTGCGGTTTTCCCCGCCCACCAAATTGATTGACAGACCTCATGTTCTATGATAACATGCACTCTAAATAAACGCTGGGTTGGTCTTTTAACCCAAATGCTGGGTTGAGACTGCTAGGTTACGACTAACCTTACGACTAAGCGACAGCATTGCTTCGCCTCACAGCCAACTTGTTGCTTAGTGCAGTGGTTCTCAAAGTGGGGGTCGGGACCCCTTGAGGGGTCGCGGAACAATGAAGGGGGGTCGCCTGGTGATTTCCAAAAATCTACTTATTATTATTATTAGACCATTAGAATTACCATATTTTATCCATAACCAACTGAAGAGAAAAAAACAGCCGTTTATAGTTACTATAGTAGCTTATTTACTTGTTCTATTGGATTGAGACCCCTGGGGTAATAACATTATATTAAAGACAGCAATAGCGTCAGATGCAGCAGATTGATTTTACAACACCAGGTTAAACTTTCTGGCCCATTTACAGCACTGACATACATTTAAAAAATTAAACAAAGAATAGACTTTGGTCTATTGGTGTGTGTGTGCGCCATTGCATGCAAGTTTTCTGTATTTATAACCACCTCAGAGGATATTGGGGTCGCGAGTCACTGGCATTGTTATTTTAGGGGTCGCGTGCTGAAAAGTTTGGGAACCCCTGGCTAAGTGGACGGGAAAGCACACCTGACATCAGAAGGAGCTTGGAAAGGATAAGGTACATTTATTTAAGTATTACTTTTGTATAGAAATGGATAGGAACTGTGGGCGGGGAGAAGCAGCTGATTTGCATTTAAAGCCACAGGCTACAAAAACACACTACTCAAGACACCAAAATGGGCAGATTCTGGAGGCTATAATCAATGATCTGATGGCTATTTTGAGCTAAACTTTACAGACACATTCTGGAGACATCAAAGGCTTATTTTACACCTTGTAAAAGGGGTCTAATAAATGCCCTTTAAAGCAGAATACTAGTATCTTGAAGAATGTCTAGTCAAATATTACGTGCTGTCATCATGGCAAAGAGAAAATAAATCAGTTATTAGAAATGAGTTATTAAAACTGGTATGATTAGAAATGTGTTGAACAAAATATTTCTGTTAAACAGAAATTGGGGAAGAAAATGTACTGATATGACATGCACTACACATAAATCCATTGCATACAGCTCTGCAGCAGTGAAACTCGTGTGTTTCTTCAACAGATTCATTTCAAGGGGCTTAAAATTGAGTCCTTTTCAATTCTGAGAAAAACAGCCCAAGGGTACCACTGGAGATGGCAATAAAAGCTGAATCTGTTGCTCTGAATCCAAGCAGGACAAATCACCTTCAAAGCACTATCCTGTCTATGAAGAAGAGCGAGGAAAAGAAGACCTGAGCTCAGGCTTTGGGGATGTGTCTGAGAGGAAGTTTCTGTCTCAAATAGCGTGTGTCTGCTGTAATCTAATGGTCTTCATGGTTTGTTCACTTAAATATAATTTCCTTATGGCGACATGCTGGCTCAGTGGTTAGCACTGTGGCTTCACAGTAAGAAGGTCGCTGATTCGAGTCCCGGCTGGGTCAGTTGGTATTTCCGTGCGGAGTTTGCATGTTCCCTTATTTATCAAGGGTGAATGAACCGGCAACTATTCCAGCATATGTTTCACGCAGCAGATGCCCTTCCAGCCGCAACCCAATACTGGGAAACACCCATACACTCTTACACTACGGCCAATTTAGTTAACCCAATTCACCTATAGCGCATGTGTTTGGACTGAGCACCCGACGGAAGCCCACGCCAACATGGGGAGAACATGCAAACTCCACACAGAAATGCTAACTGGCCCAGCCGAGACACGAACCAGAGACCATCTTGCTGTGAGGCGACAGTGCTAACCACTGAGTCACTGTGCTGCACTAGCACCGTGTTAATTTTCGACAGCGCAGTGAATTTTACTCATGACTTTAATATATTTCAGCTGTAATATTATTTCCCTAAGAAACAGGCAGGAAAAATAACATGTCCTCAATGATTTCTTTAGACCATAATGCACTTGAAAGCAATAGGCTTGTAAGCACGTCTTATAAGGAAATGATGTGAAGTCAGCATTGCTCTCTGTCCTGTTAGCCATATTTTTTTTCCATTTGTTACATCAAGTCCTTCTTCTCCATTAACTGCTGCTTGCAGGCACATGTTTCACAGTCTACGGTATTTGACAACGTTCACAAAATCAATTTGAATGCTTTCCTGCAAGATGAAGTGCACCATTTCGTTTATTGTGTCCTATTCTTTGTCATAATTGTTCCCGCTTTCCACTTTCCACAGTAATGAATATAGATGTCTTCGTTTTTATTTCTTGATCCCGGCCATTCGTTAATGATTCTTTACCATACAATCTCCTTCCCTTCTGATCTTGAAAGCTTGACGTCTACGTCAA